>NC_053117.1:12874043-13101543 GCF_010015445.1 Perca fluviatilis
CCATGGAGATTCCACGTTGCATGGCGTTCGACTAGTCATGACTGGTTTCCAAGATGGCTCCCGCAAGTAAACATGAACGCGACTGTCTTTATAATCTATCTTTTTAATAAACTATCTGTACACTTACAATGTTGTCAATGCTTCGGTTCACATTTAGGGACCCTCATTATGCTAACGTTAAGGTGTGGTGATATATCGAGCCTTTTTAGTGGTATTATATAACGATTTAATTTGAGCATCCCCATGCCCCAAATATTAGCATTGTAAGCTAACCAGCGGTCCGCGGTAGCCTCGTCAAAGCTCCAAACTCATGTCCCAGAGAGCGAAAGAGTAGGTACACATCAGTTAATAACCCCTAGGTTCGTTTTGCGCCGGAATTGTCCTTTAATATCATATATACAAACGGTGTCTGCATGAAGTTTTGAAAAAAAACTGTAACCATACTCGAAACCACTTTATCGGCATCGCCGTGACTCTCTGTGACTTCAACAAAACTGCAGACAGTTTACTCTGTCCGCACCTCTCCGTGTGTGTCTGTGTGTGTGTGTGTGTGTGTGTGTGTGTGTGTGTGTCGGTCGGAGCTCCGCTCTGTGTCAATGTGCAGAAAGGAGAGACAAGCTTGCGCTTACACGGTCCGACGCTTTTGGAACCGAAATTTGGCACCGATAGATAAATAATTTTTCGATGACATAAAAGTATCGACGTTCGGTACCCAGCTCCAATGCTAAGCAAGGCTAACCACTCCTGATTTCAGCTCTGTTCTTTACACACAGACATAAGATTGATCTTCCTATTTCACTTTTGGAAAGAAAGCAAATAATCACATTTCCCAAAAGGTTGAAATATTTAATTTAAGGTAACACGGATGCTAGTCTGGTGCAATGGATGTACATTGCTGGGATAAAGCCTTAAGGCTGATTTATAGTACGTAGGCTCTACGCAGCGCCTACGCCATAGTGTTGTGAGGATCTATACTTGTTTGCTGGTGTGTCTGTGTCATACTAGCATATCTCTTGAAGAGAATAGCAGGTACTCAATGTGTGTATGTGTGTGTGCGCGGGGAGAGTGTGGGAGAGCGAGTGAAAGAGTGACGGGGATTAGCTCCGGGTACAGACTCCTGCAGCGGAGATGGAGAAACAAAGTGGGACCATCGCTGCATCTTGGGCTAAGCGCCGTCCAGGACAGTTGTGATTGGTTTAAAGAAATACAAACAATCCATAGCGTTTTTTCCTCTATCCCAGAATAGATATGCGTTGACACAGTGCTATGAAGATAGGTCTGGCAATGCAAGACTACACTGATCCTTAATTGTTTTGTTTTTTTACTTTCAATCGCAAAATCTTTCAATTAAATTTTATTTATAGTGTCAAATCATAACATAAGTTATCTCAGGACACTTCACAGATAGAGCAGGTCTAGACCACATTCTATAATTTACAAAGAAACAACCATTCCCCCGAAGAGCAAGCATTTGGTGCGACAGTATCAAGGAAAAACTTCCTTTAAACAGGCAGAAACCTCAGGCAGACCCTGACTCTTGATTGGCGGCCATCTGCCTCGAGTGGTTGTGTCTGTGTGTGTGTGTGTGTGGGGGACATGACTCATAATAATTACAACAACAGTCGATATAATGAAATTACATGATGAACAGTGGCAATTATGGTAACAGTAAAGATAATATAACTATGACTACTACAGTGATAAAATCCCATCAGTTTTATTTAGCTATTGTCTCTGAAAACCCCCAATGTCCAAATGCTAACTTTTCAGAGGCTAAAAATAATCATTATATGCATTTCAATTATCCAACAGCCCAACATTTGAAAGAGTTTCATGGCAGACGGTTATCCCAGCCTATAGTCCAGTATCTGCATCTGGAACATGGCAATCAGTAATATATGGCAAATGCAGCAGTCAAACTGTTACGGACAGGAACCTTCTCTAAACACATCTGTTTTCTAAACTAGTCGGTTGTTTTGTCTAGAAAACCTTGCCACGTGAGTGTTTCAACCCTGACTGCTTTCTACCAGAGGGCCAGGCTTTAAAGCCACAATCCCCTTATTGCCCATTAAAGTTAACTCACAACATCCCAGCCTTGTTCCCTAATTGAGGCCTCTGAACTGGGGGAGCAGGTGGGGTTCGGACTGCCACGCTGGGTTTAGACTCAGCACCCCCTGAGCTAAGCTAGCATCAGCAAAACGTAGTAGGAGAAACAATATATGAGATGCTCGCATTACAAACTGTAATACACGCAGAACCAGTGGTAGAAGACTCAGAAGTGACATCAACAGAAATAATTTGTGTCAGAGGCTTTGCGCCAGCTTTTTTTTAGACCAGTCAATATCATTGTTGAAGCAAATATGTTCGGAGATGAGTCATTTTAAATGAAATTACCTTCTTCTGCACAAATAATGGTCCTTGCTTACTTATTACCCGACATCCCTGTCAACCTAAAAACAAGTTTTAGAGTCTGCTTTCAGCTGGAAATTACTTCTTTTTTTATATCTGGCCATGAGTTCTCAGACAATGAGCATGTGAATGAAGGTGTAAGCATAGCAGCTTCAAAAATCACATTGAATTTCATAACTTAACACCATTTCATCAGCCGGGGAGTTAGTAAGCTGACGCTCACTGGCGTTTTATGATTGGTAAGCAGGAAATCATACGTAGAAATATGCTTCATTATATAAGAAATCAGTGTGATAGTGAATATAAGCTGATAAAATAAGTCTGATGAGGGGAATCAGCGGACAGTGTTGAGCAGCAGTGATAGTCTAATGCCAACATACTGGTAGTGGGCCTTTGACTGCTTAAAGTTACCATCTTAATCTAGACAGTTTACATTAAAATTTTGGTAGTCAAGTGTAAGTCAGCACATCTTTCCTTAACTGCCAGTTTGGATGCTTAAAGGTGCCCTGCCATACAAAACCGTTTTTAATTGCATTTTTTGAAATATGTTAGTTCCATATGTGTTTGTGTTATGTGGTGAATGTGAAAATGAACTGCTACCTCCTCTGTCAGCTCTAGTCACTGAAAAGAAATAAGCGGAGAAATCAGGCCAATTAGAACATCTTGATCTACATCATATTGCCTGAGCTCATTACTATTCATTAGCTTGCCAAGTTGGGCTGGGTAAAGGATTCTGACAGCCAGGCTCTCATTGGCTAGCTGTTAGCCGATCAGATTCAAACAGCTTAGGTTGTTGAATATTAATGAGAACTGGCAGAAATCGAGCTGAGTCTTCCTGCAGGCTTTCTATACCACGCTAGAAAACAAGGTAACCAAGGCATTTTTTCCACAAAAAATGTTACAGAGTCCACGGTAGAACTTCAGACATTACCACAAAGTAATGAAATACGTGTGGCAGGGCACCTTTAAAGGTGCTCTAAGCGATGTTGGGTGACTTCTTGTTGACGTTCAAAGTATTTTCAAACAAAACGAAGGCTAGCTCGTTCCTCCCTCCTCCTCATCCTGTTCCCTCCCTTCTGTGCTTCAGCGCACTAACCCCCCCCCCCAAATCCTTCTTGTCCGTTATTGGCTGAACACTGGAACACGGTTTGTGTATGTTGGCATGGTCACACTTTGTTTTTGTTAGCATGTGTGGACCCTAGGCTGTCTACAGAGACCACGTTTTTTTACAGTGTGTTTAGGGGACCAGCAGATAGTGAGGAGATGTTTGCTGTATGTGACAAAAAATGTTGTAGCCTAAAAAATGTGTGACATCGCTTAGAGTACTTTTAAGATAAACTGAAAATATATACTTTATGAGCACTCATGCAATGGGATCTTTCTGTTTGCCTCAGTTGCACCAGAACTAAATTCATCCTTTGTTTTGGTGGCAATATTTGTTAAAGGCAAAATATTTGTGAAATCATACTGAATTAAAGGTTCAATATGTTATACTGAAAGCTAGTGTTTGAAATAGTTACTGCAGTCCAAATTCAAAATACTGGAGAGAGTCGTCTCCCCCGCCCCCTCCTCCCAAGACTCGAAGTTTACGGAGGTTGCCAGGTTGAGAACACAGCATCAATGTTGCTAGACGCTAGTCTTACACAGCCAGACATTACTTCACAGCACAGTGGAGTAGCTAAAGTTAGATGCTGGCTATGTTGACAGTCATAAAAGCCCGTGCTCACACAAAGCTCTGTACCTGACTGACAATCATACCATCATATCTCGGCTTAAAATTATGGCAACAGCCGCTAATAACACCACTACCTCGCCATCCTCCCTTCCCATCTGACAGACCCACTTCCTCGGCTTAAAATTACGGAAACAACTGCTAAAAATAGCGCAAACTCACAGTCCTCTCTACCGATTTACAGCCACCCTTTAATTTTAATATTTTTCAATGAATATGAGAATATCGATACAAAAAATTATCATTCCCTCCAATATCCTGTTTCATATCGCAATCTCAGTTAGATATTTTCCTCATATCGTGCAGCCCTAGTAGGAAAGGGTAAGTATTGTTATTGCTAGGCCTATCTGATTCACACAACAAATTACACTTAATGGCAGGCTGAATTATAGTTTTAAACAAATTTGCTCGAGGCAGCACAAAGATGTGTGTGTGTGTGTGTGTGTGTGTGTGTGCGCGCGTGTGTACAAAATAAGTTAAAAATGTTTCAAATTCAGTGAACAAAATCAACTTCAGTGAAAAAAACTTTCACTTTCATCTAATGCGTGCAACTTTACTTCATAAACACACAGAGGAACGGTGAAAAAATAGAAACTTAAATAGAGTGTCAGTTCAGGCAGAGCACTAAAATCATGTTTGTATTGGCTGATTGGCATCAGCTGCTCATTCATGCATCACAATCTGTGGCTCATTTACAGCTGTGTGGCTACTAGCTGACTAGCATTATCCAATCATATTAATAGAGGTGTACAGAGCTGCCATTATAACCTGACACTATCACTTGGCTGATTCACAGGTGCCAATGTAATTTTCTGCTGCAGCTCCCTCCACCACCCCAACATTCTCCTTATGTGTTCATGAGCTTTTTGGTTTGGTTGATTTCACTAAGAATAGATCTAATGTTCATGCAGGTATTTATCATGGGGATTAGTTCTCCCAGCAGAATCCATGTTACTGGACGGTCAGCCACCGTGGTACATAGGCATATGCCGATCCCCTGGTGGCACATGCCACTCACTACAGTGGCATTTGCCGGCGGCTGATGGAATATGCCACTGGCAGCGACATTAACTGATCCCCTGGCAGTACTGACCGTTCACTACTCCGACCTGTGCCGGTTGTGTTCCCTGGTAGGATTGGGCATCGAGAACCGATTCCTACTTGGAATCGTTTCAAAAATTACGATTCCAGTAGAATCGTTTCTTTATTGGAATCGTTTGGTAGCCAGGTTGACACCAGACCCTTCTCAGTTGTAACTGAGAGTGGGTCTGGGAAAGGTTCATTGACAGTTCATTTCCAAAGGGGCGTCACCAACGGACGCCGCTCAAATGCCTCTGGGCGCATTGGATAGTCCTTCAACCAATCAGACCAACGATCCGGGTGACGCTGCACTTCGGTAGCCGTCATGTTGAATGTAAACAAAAAGCTGCTCGCCATCGCTGCGCTATCGTCGTTGCATAAAGCCCACCTCAACGGTTGTGATTGGTTTAAAGCCCGCCTCAGCGGTTGTGATTGGTGCCTTGATTTTGGGGACATTGGAAATGGGTTTGAATGGGCCAGACTGACTTGCAGAGCAAATCTCAAATTTGCCGGAAGTTCGTCAGGGTTTACCCAGGCTAATCGTTTGGAGGATTTGGTTTCAAATCCGATCATCGCTTCCCAATTTAACATGCGCAAGTTTTGGTTTCCGAAGCGGCCAGGCGCTTGTTGGGTTGCAGCCTTGGAGCACAGTAAGCAGCGCTCTAGTGTGGCTTTATTTAGCCGTGTCGAACTGCAAACCACCACTGAATCAAAATAAAATTTTCCTCTTATTTGTCAAAATAGGCACGTGACCCGTTTCAATTCCACCCCTCAAAGAATCGGAATCGATAAGAACCGGAATCGAAAGGAAGAATCGGAATTGGAATCACAATTGTTAAAATCCAAACGATGCCCAACCCTATCCACCGGCACACCGTTTAATGGCAGGTGGATGTGGTAACGTTAGGCAACGGTTAGTGACAAACAGTTAAGTAATTTCATATATCCTTGCAGATGTACTCAAAGTATTAGAGCTAACATGAGCTAACATGGCTATTGTTTGCCTCTCTACCGTAGTTGCTTATTCCCACAGACTGCACTTACGCCACGAACCGTTTACTCATTCAAGTGGTCTTATGGTGAATAATAAATAATGTTATGCCATAAATATGCCTGATTAATGTTCCGCAATATGGAGTTTGATATGATGGAATGTATGATCATGTTCTACTATTAAACATGCCAAAAGTAATTTTATTTTTGGTTTTATTATGGTGTAAAGCAAAAGTTTAGTTATCTTTAAGGTTGTTAGCTTTCAATCTCTTTTATGGATTAACGTTAGTCAGACTGTTAGCTATAGCTCTAACATTAATTTAGGTAATGATGATAATATAAAATTACTTAGGCTACTTAACGTTACTTTCCTTTCAAAAGCATCACTCATATCCCAGCAACAGAATGGACGAGATGAAACGTATAACACTGATAAAGGCTGGAGTGCGACAGGCATTTTCCCCTTTATGAAATAAATATAACTTAAAAATGTCCTTTTGTTGATGAGTATGAACCCATTACTTTGATTACACATTTGATGCAGGGATAACTTAACACTCCACCTACAACCTACAACCACTCAACCATCTATACAATTCTGAAGAGCCTGAAGTGCAAGCAGGAGAGTATGTTGTTCAGAGGTGCAGCTGAAATGTCAAAGTGTGTGTGTGTTTGCATGTGGATGTGCATGTGCGTGCACGTGTTTGTGTGTGTGTGTGTGCGTGTGTGTGTGTGTGTGAGGTTTGGCATTTCAGACAGAGATATCATTGCAGAACAGGGTGAGAGGTGTACAATCCTTATTCAGAAAGGGAGGGGGGTGTTTAATCTCACCATGAGAGTGGTGGACTGTGGTTTTCCTCCCTTAAGCAAGCATGGTCCTGCTGCCAGACAACGTACGGTGAGATGCTGGGGTGCAGTTCAAGTCCCCGTGGCTCTGCTGGGCGCCTGGTCCTCAGTCCCCAGCTTGATAAGCGGCATCGCTTCTGCCCCCCTTGGTAGATCCTCCCCCTGTTGGAAATGCCAGTGCAGGGCCGAGGGCAGAGTTCGCCAAACACTGCCTAACCTTGATGAACCATGGGGCACTTATACTTCTTATCAGCACCCACACACCTGCACAGCTACTACAATAGGAGGCCATGGATGTGTGTCTGTGTGTAGCAGTAACAGATCGACGGACAGAGGAAATCCTAGTAGACGGGTGGCCTCTTACTGGTTTGTTGAAATCTTGGATGTGTGAAGAAGTACACATTTTCTACACACAAAAAGCAGGCCTGGCAGTTTGAGGTTTGTGAAGTTAGTGTGCCTCTCACTGTATCTGCTGTTGAACTGTACTTTCTATTTGCAGTGGAGGCTAGTAAAGGTGCTGCTAGATAAGAGATCAGGTCAACAGCCCTCCCCCAATCTCTGGCCCCATCTTTTGCTCTGTTTGCTTATTCTGCTGGTCGTGACCTCAGAAAAAGGAGGGAGTGAAACAGAGCACTATTTCTAGGCTGGTAGGTGAACCCTATGATGGATCTTTTTAATAAAACAAGCATATAGTATGCTGTCTGTTAGGCCTGTAAGACTTAGGCTGTAATGCTCGTAATGGTCTGTGCAACCACTCTGCTGCCTCGAGGAGGTTAAGTTGATCTATTTTGGATTTAGGTGGGCTGCTAAATGCCTCTTTGCATATGTGTGTACGTGCGTACACAAGCATGGCTTTGAGCGTATGCATGGCTACACACTTTTGTGTGTGTTTCTTATAATTGCGTAAGCCAATGAGGAACTGATAAGCCTAGTGGAGCCAGACGGCAGACACTTAGAGATGTCTGCATTGATAATAAACGGAGAGTTTAGTCAAACTCTCCTCAAAACACACACACACACACACACACACACACACACACACACACACAATGCACTCACTCTATCATTTTTAACCGTGTGGCTGTACCACAGTGAACTGTATACATACATATATAAACATTCCTTCAAGAAAGCAGGTAAACAGGTTGATCTCATCACTGTCGGGATTGAGGGTAGAGCTCAGGTTGAATCCTGGTGATGTTATCAGGACGCCATTTGTTGTCATAACCATCTGAGCGCAGTGGCGCAGTGGCGCTGCATCCTTTACTGAAGAGGAAATTTAGCTCCATATTGGGAGAGGAAATCTGAACGTGAATGTCTGCAGAGCCTGTTCTCTAGTTGTGGAAGATCAAAGTGCGGGACAGGCAATGTTGAAGTAGGCTTATCCAACCACTGTGGCAGGGGTCAGCAAGCATAAAACAGCTATGATCGCGGTGCGCATTGAAATGAATATTCCACGGCCGCAGTGTGCAACTGTGGCCTGGAAAGAAACTGGCTGCAGAAAATAGATTAAAAGCTAATTGATTGCATGTTGTCAGAGTGCACGAATCATGTCTCTGCATGTGCTTGTGAACGTCAGACGTATATGTGCACAGGGACATTACAAGTGCCTGTGAGAGTGCATGCGCCGCGTCCCACACCCCCATCCCTCCTGTCTGTGTTTTTGAACTTGGAGATGAAGCCATCTGCACTGCTCTCCAGAGACACCCTGCTCCCTCGTCTCTCCTCCATTTTCTGCTCCCAGTGTAATGGGAAAATTGCTCTGTCTTTCCGCTCTAGTTGGGATCGGCAGTGTTGATAAGCATTGCAGGGACAATTAGAGGTAGGAGTTTTCATTGAGAGGCTTTCAAACGACGCTGAGCTGTCATTGGTGGCTGTGCCCCTCGGGACCTACCATTGCGCTGAACATGACTCCCTGCTCAGAGAGAGAACACCCCTGCTTAGAGGTAAACGTCCAGTGTTTGGGAGCAGCAACAACCTTCTCAAAGAACCACCGTCTTTTCTTGTAATTGCATTCATCTAAACAGCGTTCAGCCCTTTAGTATATACTGAGACAATAGATGTGTGCAGCAGCTCGCTTTATTCCTTTTCATGTAGTTCTCTTGTGATGCCGGTTGCACACAATAAAGACAACAAAAAGCTTTGTTTTCCCCCCACCATGTCTTGGCTTTGTTTGGATGTGTATGATGAGCCTGTCATTATCTCAGCAGGCTCCTACCAACACAGCTTCACCTTACCTTTCTCTTTCTCCCAGAGATGGTGAAGAATTAGGGAAATATCTCGCTGTGCTGCAGTCCCTCAACTAATTACTGCTAAAAGGTCTGATATGACTCGGAGGTGGGCAGGCAGTGAGAGGCTGGAGCTTGTAGGCAGGCAGAAATATGAAGGTGTGGAAGGGGCTGGGGGCATTGTTTATGAGCTAAGTGAAGTGGACCATCACAGAGGGAGTCAAGCAAAGGCCAAATAAGTGATGGAGGGAACGATTAGAGGAGAGTGAGAGGGGGATGAAAGCGGGGGGAGGAAGGCAACATTCCTGCATAGGACTCGATCCCCCCTTTCAGTAACAGGACACTCTTGTCTCTGCAGTGGGGGTGTCACATTAGAAAAAGCCCAGAGCAAGTAAGAAGCAGCCCAGCTACCTTTTCTTTTGTGTTTTCCTAGTTGAGTGGTAAAGATGGAAGTGCTGAGTTTACACATTCGCTACAATTGTGTGTAGTTTTTTAAAAGATTCAGTTATACAGCACAGCACAGATAACGTCAACATTCCCGGAGCTATTCATCACGAACTGCCTCTCTTCCACTTCTCGGGACCAGGTCTCCAATTTCTTCACGCATCTGTGGTCAAACATGCATCAAAACCCCAACTTAGTAGCCGCCAGGTTTTTCTTGAACTCTGATAAAAGCTGTAATAATAACAACGCTAGGTGAGTCCGTGGTGCTCCATTCACAGCACACTGCTAATTGGCCATAAATTAGCCCATCTGGTTTGATTTGCTGTTCGGTGAGGCAGCAGGATAGCAGCTCCCTCCCAGCTAAGCTCCCCTAGCTGCCTGCTCAGCCCACGGCCCCACTAACACCCGAGACCACCTAAGCTGAACTCATAACTTGAAACCTAAACTACAGCCCTCTAGACCAACACTTAAAAAACTGTAGGTACCAACCCTTCCCTTAATGTTTGAATTATAAATACGCCCTCGGATTAGGACAATGAAATACTGAGGTGAAACTTCACATAGAGCCTGAAGAAATTGAAAGTGTAGACAGATCCCACAGTGCAACATGAAGGGACGAGGATGACGGTGTTGTTAATCAGTATGAAAGACTCTGTGACTGCTCAGCCAGGTGTTGCCATTTAGCTTGGATCTGGAAAGTGTGGGTGAGGCAGATGTGTGTAGTGGGGTGAAAGAGTGCAGGCTGAATCAGAGACTAAAACAGGAGAAGTTAGAAGAGTATTGCAATTATAGGTTACTGATAAATCAATTACACCCAAATTACAAAAAAAAACATTTTATCTCACTTAGCCTAGAAATCTAGACGCACCCTAGCGGCAGTAAAATGATTTTGCAGCCAGGGGGGTCTAGGCACTCTCCGTTGACTTGCGAGCTGGAAAAACCAAACTCTGGTCAGGCCAATCACATCGTGTATAGAGTCGGTGGGCGGGCTTATGGCTGCTGCTCCTGGGAACAGCGGTCTTCTGGAAGACTTGGAGTTAAGCTTTTCTTTGAGAAAAGAACAAAGAACGGCACAGAAATCATTCTTAAAAAAAGAAGATGTGTTTGGAGTTTTGAAGACCTGATACAGCAAAAGTGTAATCTATCAACTAGCTTCGCTACAGTGACACTACCTTCTTCGTTGCTCTGCCTGGTTGTAGCGATATCCATCTATTATTAATGATATATATTGCGTGCAGAGAGAATTTGAAAGACAACCGTTTATCCCGCCCCTCGAATTGAGCCCTGTCAATGGTGAGTTCCCAGACCCAACATCTTGATGTGGGTCTGGCTTGTCAGGCTATCTCGTGGTGTCTTGCCATGCAGATAGTTCAGTTTTAATTGTTCAGGTTTTGAGATATCTGTCTCTGAGATGATCTTCACTCCAAGAGCACCTTTAATGTTATGTAAGGGTTAATGCCCGACCAGGTGTCCTTTATCAGCAAGAAATGAACGACGGGGGAGGCCAGCCTCCGCGGAGGTCCATTAATTACCTGACAGTGGATACCTCGAAGGGCATTAACACGCTTACACCATGGCCACTTTTAAGAGTATTTATTTATATTTTAATGGGTCTTACGATCTAAATCTAAAGTTATTTCAAACAACTCAACTCAAAACATAAAAGTTGGGTTTGACTAATACCTGGAATAATCATTCCCATCCCATAAGGTTCTTATGCAATGCAAACGCTGTTCACTGTTTCAGTGTTTCTTAGATACAACTTGCCACACTTGGCAACTGGAGATATTTCTAGTACACTTAGATCATAGAACTCTTTGGCTCAGCTATATGTCAGAAAGCTAACATTATTCTAGCAAAATTCAAAGTCAAAACATTGTGTATGGTTGACAATCAGTAACTTTAATTGGACAGTATATGTTTAACACAACACGGCCTCACGGCAGTTCGTGAAATGGTCACGTTATTTTTAATCTATTGATTTGTGTTTCGTGGTGGTCAGCACGTAATGGGAAGCATCTATACGGAGGTTGGGTTTAGGAAAAGAAGAACGGGGAAGACAATCCGCAGTCTCTGGGGGATGTGGGACAACAACGGGACGGTTGGGACAGTTGAGTTTAGGAGAAGAACAACGGGGAAAGTTAACGACACATGCGGGACACGATCCCCGGTCTCCGGGGTGAAAGTCCTGTGTTGTTTGACCCATCCCATCCACCACCCCAACCAATCTCCCTGCGCGGATTTTCGGCATTTCATACTACTCACTACCGTAGTCGTGCTGTGATCACGAAAGATGCTTCCCATTGAAATACATTAGTTTAAAATACGTGCTGACCACCACGAAATAAACGGCATAAACGTGTCCGTGTACACAAATCAATAGATTAAATAATGTGACCATTTCACGAACTGCCGTGAGACTGGGTTGGTTTAACAACAAGACAAGCTAGGTATCCAGCCATGTTGTTGTCCCCAAATCGCTATGAAGACTTTCACAAACAAATGATACACCATGTGCACTGTCGGCCGGAGCAAACGGGATGAGAGATGATCGCTGTGAAGGACTACACTCAGTGGTGGAACTAACATTCACATTGTCTTTTTTTCATTTAATGTAGCTGTTCATTTAGAAAGATTAACAGTCAGTTTCACCGGAACTAGTTAGTAGGTGTCATATATCACTTTTCAATGACAACGACACCCAATCAAAACAGAGTATACACCCAGACCATGGTATAAATACCTTTAATGGCTGCAACACATGACTAGACTAGACACTAGACAATCAAGTGCCCTACACCTACCCCCATTATTTTTATCAGTGTCAGAATTCTTTGTGTGAAAAACATGTGCAATATATTGTACTTAAAAGTTTCCACCATAGGCCATTTTCACTGAAGATAAGTTGGTCTGTATGTATTTCTTCTCATTAACAGTCCCACAATGCTCACACGATTTGAGAGAGGCAAACATTGCAGTGGTGCGACAGTACATTTGTCAGCGATGATGCAAAAGATGATTCATAAGTGTCCGAAATCTCAATATACTGTTCACTGTTGTGAAAACTATAGAAACACTGTAGTTTTTTTTTAAGAAAACTTCTTGAGGGACTCCCAGAGAAATAGGTTCTGTTAAGAACTCTTGTCTGAAAGATGTCTTTGTTACTTTTTGTTTGGTATACATACGATGATATACTGACAAATGTTAACACGTGCTAAAGTAGACTTAGTTTCTGGTTTGGACATAAATGATACATGATTATGGTATTTACCTGCCAACAAACTTTTATGTGTCAATAAAGTACACAAAACAGTAAGGTCATGGCTTAAAAACAGCTACAGTGCAGGCAGAATGTAAAATCTTTCCACCAATAAGTTCCCCCTTTACCATCTAACATAACAACAATAAAGTTGCATTCCCAAAGTCACAAACTCCATTAACCTTTGCTTAGTTTAAACTCAAATAATGGCAAATTTGACTGGTTCCACTCTGTGGGGTCCAGACCTGTTGGCACCACTTCCCCACCTTTAGCCTCAAATCAATCCCCACACATCCTGCCGGCTCTGTTTGCACAGCTTGCTGCCCAATGCTCATACTAATACAATACATTACCTCAAAGCAGAACAAACTATCACAACCTGTCATAATGTGAAGTGGGTACAGCTGGATCATCAAATAGGTTAACCTGCTGGCTCTGTGATGCTCAGGACTGGATTTAAAGCGACTTTAAAGTCTGGAACTGATGTTAGTAAAGTTAACTGGGTGGCCAATGCTGGATGCTTACAGTATAGTCATGTTTCTGATATCATTAAATTATCAGCACCACAAAGATAGATTTGGGTTCTACTGATATCAGTCTGTTGAGCACGGCCAGATTAACTTGCTAATGGGCTAACAATGATCTGTTTGGCCCCTACTAATTCTCTTTTCCTCCCATTCTCTCTGCATTGTGTACAGGTTTTATATGTTGGAAAATTATCTGGCCCAACGCTTGCTGTGTGATAAAAAAATATGGAAAAAAAAATATTTTAAGAACATGCTATGTAACCCCAAAACTTAAATAATGATATCCTTAAAAAAACAATTTTGACACAGTGATCCACTTTAAGACAAGATCTCAAGAACAGGTAGTCTAGTTTCAATTACTTAATCAACACAATGTATGACATTAGGAAGGGCATTCCACAGTGTCAAAGCCACCACTTCAAAGGCACAGTCACCTTTTGTTTTTAGTCAAGTGTGAGGGACAACCAGTAAGCCATGGTCAGAAGACCTAAGTGACCTACCTTTGGATGGATGGAGCAGGTCGGAGATGTAGAAAGGTTCCTGACCATGCAAGGCTCTGTATGTCATAACAGAAACCTTAAAATGAATTCTGAACTTAACAGGACGCCAGTGTAAAAGAACATAAGATGGAAGTGATGTGAGTCGTCCTGCTGGACCTGGTCAACAGCCTTGCAGCAGCACTCTGGACCAGTTGTAGATGGCCCAGGGACGACTTGCAGTAGTCTAGCCGGGATGATATAAAAGCCCGAATGATCATCTCTAGCTCAGATTGTGGTACAACAGACCTGAGTTTGGCAATGTTTCTTAATTGGAAGAAACATGTCCCAAGGGTCAATGATTTGATATATTGATCAAAATACAGAGATAATACATAATTAAATTGAAAACAGAGATTTCTGAGAATTGGACTGAAGAAAGGGACCCCAAACACTGAGCAACCTTGGAAGGTGTGATACTGGAAGCAATGATAAAGACCTCAGTCTTATCTGCATCCAGCTGTAAAAAGTTGTTCGCCATCCAACTTTTAATGGCAGTCAGACAATTGTGCAAAGAAGTCAGTTTGTAGTTCTTATTAGGCTTAAAAGAGACATATTAGCCAGTGTTTTCCACAGGTTTTTGTGAGACTCTGGGGGGTAAACAATGTTGTCTTGTAAGCAAATTAATTATTAACAGATTGTTTGTATATATATGAATGGTGATGCCACAGCAACAAATTCACACCCACAAAGCATAGTAAATGAGACAGGGTTTAGTTCACAAATGGTCAAAACACAAACTGGACAAGAGCATAAATTTCATTCATCAAAGAAATAAAGCAAAAGTGGTCACCTGTGTTGGACTGGTTTATTTTATTTTCTATCTGTTACAAGTACAGGGTATTGATCAACTTGACAAATTTCCACCCTGGTAGACAATAACCTATGCTATTATAACTCGGCCTACATCATTAACTGCACCCTGATAATAATTTAAATAAATATGTATTACAAAAATAATATTAGATTAATAGATTAATCTAACATTATTTTTTGTCAAACATGAACATCAAGCACCCATTCTTTGAACAGTACAAGACAGGTGTCAAAGGATGAAAATCTCTATCTGAAGAAAAGCCTTTCATTTTTACGTTATTAGACCGTTCTGTGAGACAGCAAAGCAAAGATGATTGAGTCAAAAGCATCACTTAAACCTATCAAAAATCCATTAGACATCATTTTAACAGTTAACAGTTATTAGTGATAACTGTTAACTCTAGAAACCCTTTTAATATAATAACTTATTAAATTAAAAGGGTTTCTACTGGATGATACCTGACAGGTCATATGGTGAAAATAAATTACAAATATACTTTACTTGCAGGACAAAAGAGAAAATGTAAGATAAAACAGGTGGATATTAAGATATATTATATTCTAACTCTTCCTACCTTCCAATTGACAAACTTTGCACCTTGAATTTGGACATTTAATGCTTAGAGAAGAACAGTTCTAATGCCCTCTTTTTGGTAAATTCCTCTGGGCTCAACCCAGTGATGGAGACCCTCATGCAGCCAGCTCTCTTCTTGCAGCATGTTACAAATGTCTGATTTTCCTGAAAATGAAGGTAAAATACAGTTTACGTTAGCTATATGAATGAAAATATAAAGGTGCATTTGGAGCACACGGTTTGTACTCTTATTTTCGTTAAGAAGATTATGTATTTTGTCATGTACAGTACAGGCCAAAAGTTTGGACACACCTTCACATTCAATGCGTTTCCTTTTTATTTTCATGACTATTTACATTGTAGATTCTCACTGAAGGCATCAAAACTATGAATAAACACATATGGAATTATGTACTTAACAAAAAAGTGTGAAATAACTGAAAACATGTCTTATATTTTAGATTCTTCAAAGTAGCCACCCTTTGCTTTTTTATTAATAAGGGAAAAAATTCCACTAATTAACCCTGACAAAGCCCACCTGTGAAGTGAAAACCATTTCAGGTGACTACCTCATGAAGCTCATTGAGAGAACACCAAGGGTTTTCAGAGTTATCAAAAAAAGCAAAGGGTGGCTACTTTGAGTAGTAGTATTCCGCCAGGGGCCTCACATAGCCGAGGCTGCAATGTGACAACATGTTTCTGCAATATTTCTGTTTGACTATAGTTTAACTATGCTTCTCCTGTTCAAAGTTGTAGTAGTAATGCAAGAATCCTTTTTGTGAATCTGTATTCTCAAGTTGTAGGTGGTACCTCTCCCACTCTAACTTTTTGTTTACACGCCCTGCTGACTCATGTTTCGCCTTGTCGGTACTGCAATCTTGTCTTCCTGCTTTTCCACAGTGTCTTGACTTTTATTTTTGTAACTGCCCATATAACAGTACCTCTGTTCTTTTTCTTTCTTTTTTTTTTTTCCTTTCTTTGACGAGGTAGAGACCTCAAATGCTGTACCTTATGCATATAATGCTGCCAAGCTGATGGCCTGTTTGTACTAATATTGTTCTGGTATTGGACTGATCTGTTTTTTTGGCAGTTGGGAACATTCGGGACCTATGCGGATGTGTAGATGGCACACCGCTGTGCAATGGACACCCAGGGTTCAGTTAGTTATTGGGGATCTCAGGTCAGGGGACTCAGGTTTGCTCGATGGTTACGATTCATTATTCATTATGCGTACTGTGACAAAGGATGCATGGGAGAGCGATCTGAACATGACTGTTATGGACCAACAATGGGACCTTGCGCTTGCTATTGTTAATTCTTCCTCCATATGTGCTCCGTGTCCCAATGCAAGGTCACACAATACAAATGCGAAATTTTCCAAAATATACTCCACTGTCCACGGGATGCCTGTAACAGATGTAACCAGTCTCATGCCAACCATACTCATTATGTTCTTGTCTTGGTCTTAAATTAACAATTTTTTGGGTGAGGATTTTTGACACCATGAGTCGCATTATTCCCCCCAGCCCTTTGTCAGCCATTTTCGGCATTTTGTCTGACACTGACCTCCCTGTTGCACTAAGGTGGGCCCTGGCATTCACATCTCTGCTAGCTTGCTCAACTGGAGGCTCTCCTGCCCCCCCCACACACGACAGTTGGATTAAAGAGGTGCTCAACAATTTGAAGCTTGAGAAGCTCAGATATTCTTTGCAAGGCTCTATCTCGACATTCCTAGAGACATGGAACCCTTTCCTAGAATTCGTTGACTCCCTCATCTTATCTCCTGACTTGGAGGACTGAGCTTCTTCTGGACTGCTCCATTTGTGATGTAACGTGAATGAAACGGCGGCTGTGGATCAGGGGGTGGAGCAGTTGTCTACCAATCAGAAAGTCGGTGGTTCGATCTGTGGCCCCTGCAGTCTACGTGTCGAAGTTTCCTTGGGCAAGACACTTAACACTGAATTGCTCCTGATACTGTGCCATCTGTGCGTAAATGAAACTTTAATACATTAACTTGTCCATGAAACAGAAAAAGGCAGGTTTAATCATCTTCCTAAACAGGAAAGACTTTGTCTTATCATTGCAGTATATTCTGATTTGAATGCTTTACCTTTTGTAAAATGCGCTGATTTTTAATGACTTCTTCTGGTTGGATGATTATAAAAGAGTTTTGTTTTAGGAACGGAAAATGAAGATCTTTGTTTGTACTGTAATATGTATGTGTAAATATGTAAACACTTTTGTTCCTGTCCGTTTTAACACTGCAATGGTATTTGTAGTGTCTTATAAGTCCATGTGGGCTGAACTCTTCTATGTGTGAGCATGACATGATGAATAACATAACTACCAAACTGAGAAATGCTGTTCTTAAATGTACAATATGTAATTTTCTGCCACTAGGGGTCTCTTAAAGTGCCCATATTATGAAAAAAACACTTTTTCTGGTATTTGGGGTGTTCTTTTGTGTCTCTGGTGCTTCCACACACATACAAACTTTGAAAAAAATACATCCATGCTGTTTTGAGTGAGATACAGTTTCTGAATGTGTCCTGCCTTCAGTCTCCTGGTGAGCTGTTCAAAATCGGCTCGGACTGTGACGTCACAATCCGAAATGAGCTGGCTAACCGCAACCGTTAGCTCGTAGCGTTAGCATTAGCATGCTAACGCTAATGCTAACACTAGCATGGTACCTCGTTCTCAATAGCAAAGCACTGCTACAACACACACAAGTTCACCATAATCTACAAAAGAACTACTTACATGTGCGCCCTCATTTAGAAGTCTCCCAGCTAATCCTGCCTTGTAACTGACTGAAGTTGGAGAAACAGCCTGTCTTTTACTTCTATGGAGCTAGCTAGCTGACATGATCTACATCTGAGCTACTGAGCATGTGCGAGTGCAATCAAAGATAGTACAGAAGAAGAAGAAAAGAGGTCTCACTCTGTAGCTAAAACAGAAACCAGGTGAAAAGAGGATCTACAGCAGTGAGAGAGAGCTGTGCAGTACAACAACAATATGGTGTTTTTTGAAAATCAAACCATGTAAACCTATTCTGGTACAACCTTAAAATACAATTATGAACCTGAAAATGAGTATAATATGGGCGCTTTAATCAAAACAATGGATGTGGGAGTTGTAGTTTAACACAATTGCCGATTAAAATATATCTGTTCACGGATAGGTTTATCCATTACAGTTTAATCCACATTACGTTTGGTAACATGTATTCATGTCATTCTGATAAAATAGCAGCAGTTTCCCCCACATAATTACGTTTCCTTGATTTGATCTGTATTGGTAGCTCAGTTAGCGAGTAAGCAAGCTAACATTAGCCAGCAGCTAAAACCACAATATCACAATATGCTTCATGTATGTGTCACTTTTTGGACGTTTTAAGCACAGGGGGGAAAGGGTTTGTTGTAACCTTACTCAACCCTGCTGAGAGACTTACTTTGCGGCTGGGGCTGGCCACCGAGTATCTCCCATGCCTAGCCGGAGATACCGGCCGATGATACGCCTACATCAATAGCATGGCTGCCGGGTGTTGCTTCTCTCCCCACCTTCAACTTTTGTCCACAGGACAGTCACCATTTGTGGGTCAAATATAACTGTAAAGAAGACCGCTAAACGCTAAAGTGGGGAGAATTTCAGCACAACACTGCGGCCAGCCAGACTTGGACACCTGGGGTGTAATGGTCTGCTTCCCCGACGGAACATAAAACTTTCTGTTATTCCCGTTATCCCCCAGTGCTGGAGTTTGTGCTGGTTGGGTTCAGATTGCTGTAAGTTAAAGATAGTGGCTGGCTGCTGGCTAAGTACTAGATTACTAGATTTGTCTTCTATCTATACAGCTAACGTTAACGCTAACGTTAGCTGGTGAATGTAATCGTGGGTTAGCCCAGTGTTGTTTAACGTTAACTTTACCTTTATCTTAACAATTATACTTAAAATAACTTCATTCTATATGCTCCCACTGGCCCATATAATGAAAAACAATAGCATAAGTTATCATAGTTATGCTGATGACACACAAATTTATATAACGCTGTCGCCTGGAGACTATAGTCCAATACAAAAACTGGCTAGGTGCATTGAACAAATTAATGATTGGATGTGCCGCAACTTTCTAAAATTAAAAGAAGGAAAAACTGAGGTGATCATTTTTGGAGCCAAAGAGGAACGGCTAAGAACCAGCGCCCAGCTTCAAACTATAATGTTAAAAACAACAGACAAAGCCAGAAATCTCGGTGTAATCATGGACTCTGACCTGAATTTTAACAGTCACATTAAGACAATAACAAAGTCAGCCTTTTACCACCTTAAAAATATATCAAGGGTAAAAGGACTTATCTGTCAACGGGACTTAGAAAAGCTTGTCCATGCTTTTATTTTCAGTAGACTAGACTACTATAACGGTGTTCTTACAGGTCTTTCTAAAAAATCAGTCAGACAGCTACAGCTGATTCAAAATGCAGCTGCTCGAGTCCTCACTAACACAAGGAAAGTGGATCATATCACTCCAATTTTAAAGTCTCTACATTGGCTTCCTATACCCCAAAGAACAGACTTCAAAAAATTTTCTTCTGGTTTATAAGTCGCTAAATGGTTTAGGGCCAAATTACCTATCGGATCTACTTGTGAACTATGAACCGCAGAGGCCTCTAAAATCATCAGGGACAGGTTTGCTTGCTATCCCCATAATAAGAACAAAAAAGGGGGAAGCAGCATTCAGTTTCTATGCACCACGCATCTGGAATGAACTTCCGGTGAACTGTAGATCGGCACCCACGCTCAGCTCTTTTAAAACAAGGCTGAAGACGTTTCTTTTTGATACTGCTTATGTTTAATTCTTTGTACTGCACTGTATTGGGAATTTTATTCTTTTATTTTTGTATTTAATCTGTTTTTAATTGTTGTTTTTTTGTATGAATTGTTTTAATTCTGTATTAACTATTTTTAATTTTGTATTGAACTTCTATGTTTTAAAGCCCATTGCAGGGTTTATTTTCTAACGAATTTTTGCAATTTGCTTGTTGGTAATAAACATTTAAACTGTTACCCAACAACATCAAATACAATGGATATCACAAAACGGAATAAAATCATAGACAGTATATAAATAAAATACGAAAAAGTAGTACTATTTTCAGCGTTTCCTCCTTTCCCCCACAATGCATTGCATGACGTCACGTTGGGGAGACGACCAGGCGATTGAGGCGAAAGCCCCGTCTCGGTTCACTGTCACGGTCACGGTTTCTGCCACTGGTCTGGCAAAATCTGATTTATGGTCTTGACAGAGTCAATGTGTCTTTATTATGTGTATAATAATATTGGAGGAAAAGTGAAACACAGCTTGGACGGGGATGCTGTTCGACTTTTCACAAGTTTAGACAGCTAGCTAACGCTACGCCGTTAGTAGTTAGCTACTAACGGCTAGTTAAATACCGGTATTACAACTGCCTTCGGAGCTGCGTCCACGTTGTCAACATACGACATGTGGCGTTACTGCTCCTTTTGTATCATACTTTTATTGAATGAAATATTAAGCTTCGCTCCTACGAAATAGGTGTTTTTTTGTAACATTGCACACAAAGCTAACTGGCTATAGTTAGCCTGTACGTATGCTAGCGGGATTAGCTAACGTTGCGTAGCCAGCAACTTCGGCAATCGGCAGTAGTTTCGGCAAGCTAACCACGACAGTATGTCGCCCACAATCAACCTCTGCTGCTAAAAGCAGTCAATCTGCAGCGATGTTTGAAAGGGAGACACGTGGATGTGTTAGCTGTCGTGGTTAGCTCGCCGAAACTGCTGGCTGGCTATGCAACGTTAGCTAATGTCCGCTAGAATACGTACAGGTTAACTATAGCCAGTTAGCTTTGTGTGTAACTAACAAAAACTCACCCATCTCGTAGGAGCGAAGTTTAACGTTTCATTCAATAAAGTTATGGTACAAAAGGAGCACTAACGCCACAGGTCTTATGTTAAAAACGTGGACGCAGATATAGGAAACTCCGAAGGCAGTCGTAATATTTACCTAGCCATCTAGGCTAACGTTTTTGCGCTAACGTTAGCGTAGCGTTAGCGTAGCGTTAGCGTAGCGTTAGCTAGCTGTCTAAACTTGTGAAAAGCTGAACAGCATCCCCGTCCAAGTAATAAATAAACACTAGGCAAATATGTTGTTACGGAGCTAGTAGGCTACCATCAAAACATGAGATATCTAATCAATATGTGTTTACAACCGTCGGGGGATTTCACAGGTGGGACTGGCAAGTTAGCCCATAGCTAGCATGATGCCTTCTATTTTCTAGATCTGGATAAGTTTACCGGTACTTAGCTGAATTAATGACATGATCACTGTCACTAGATATAAAGAAAACATTGACTTTCACTTGGTGCTATTCACTGACAGTAATAACACCTCTTCCTCATCCCAGTCAGTCACCATAGTTCTAGTACTAGGCTGATAGCGTCTCCCCAACGTGATGTCATCACCGAATTGCGTTAAAAAAACACTAATACCAAAAATGACAAAAACCTGACAAAAACTGGCCTTTAACACTATTTGGAGACATTTTCAACAATGATATACATATATTGAGTGCTATATGTACCTATTAATCAACAGTGGTGGTTAACCTGCAACATGGGCTTTAATGTTTTATGTAAAGCACATTGAGTTGCTTTACATAAAATGCTGAAATGTGCTAGCTATACAAATAAAAGTGCCTTGCCTTGCCTTCATGAACGTGTTGAACAATGTTGTAACCTTATAACGTTAACATTCCCCACCGAGCATTAGCATGAGCTAACGCTAACGTTACTTGTCAACCTAGCACGTTAAGCTTGATCAATCGAAATTGAAATGTATCAATATGTATGTTGTAAGTGGCATGTAATGTAACTCTCTTTCTATACAGCAATTTGGGCAGTGTCAGTTGGACACATTTGTGCACACAATTACCTCATGTCTCTTTCATCTAAGAATGACCTTAAACTGGTTAAATTTTTTTATTTCTGTTCCTTCCTACCTGTCTCCACTTCTTCCCTTTTCTTGAGTGCAAGGTCTTCGTGACCCAGATTGTGTGTTAGGTTCTAACATACATGATAGTCAAACCGGATGGTGTACTTCGAATGATTTCACATTTTCAGATATTTCTGGAGATTATGGGTACTCACCATTTCCTGGTTTCCCACACAGGACAAATCAAAAGATTTTATTGATAACTGATTATTTTATTATTTATTAAAGCTATAGTGCTTAGTTTCTGTCACCCCCATGAGGTATTCTAAGTAATGACAACAAAACTGTCACCGCGTCCACATGATACAAGCCTTCCGTGATCACGCACCACCCCCCCCCCCCTCCTCCTCCACGCAGTTGCTAGTAGCCGAGGAGGACACTGAGGATTAAAAAAACAAGATGGACTCTTCAGAAGAGGTAATTATCTTCACTCGAGTTTCTGCGTGGGACAGTCGCCGGACGCCACAATCTTTTGAACCATAAAATACAGAGAGAGTTTTGTGGAGCTGATAGTCTTAATTAGCTTTGTAGCAACTTATTTGGCAATGGCTTGAATGTAACGGACGTTCATTAATATCAAAAAGTTACACACTAAAGCTTTAATTGTTTTAGCTTAGGCATGGCCTAATTAGTGAAATGGAAGACACGATACATTTCGAAATATCTTTATCATTTCTGTGTCATTGATCCTATTACCTTGGAACATAGCAATGCACAAGCAAGTTCTTATGTACTCATTTTCTATCTCAGCTTTGTCTCAAAGAGAGAACTCCTCTGCTCACTGACAGGATACACCTTGCTATGCTAACTTCCCTGCGTTAGCTCACTCACATCATCATTGTTTACACTAAAGATAGCTTTCAAACTGCACTTCCTGTCTCTTTGACACAGAAAGAAGTCTCATCTCCGAGACTGCAGGGCTAAATTGTGCTTAAACGTTGTACGCTTGTGAACCCTGTGTGCATTGAATAAACACCCATAGTGACACATGATTGATAGTGAATCCTGCTAAACTTATGTTACTTAGAAATAAAAGTGAATATATGTGTGGGACCTGGAAAATATCTTGATCCCAAAGTATAATTACAAGTTACATTTGTCTGATTTCTTGATTATAATTGATTATATGATAGACATTACAAGAGTAAACTTAACAGAACAATATCTAATCTAATATTTACAATAAGAGTGTACTTTTTCTACCACATAATACAGTAGTGTGTTTTCTCCACCCACTTCCCCCTCTTTATGTCTAAATACATACTTGTGAACATTGCAGAACTATAGTGTTACAATGCTTCTAATTTATGTAATCTCAACCCTGTGTGACACACCATTACCCTCCGAGTCCCTGAGGTCGAGACTCATGCTGGAATAATGTAAAAACGAATAAGGCCAGGTGAGTGAGATAAGCCTCTGCTAACAACTCTGTGAGTGTGACAGGCATTGAAGTGGGTAAATGGGGAAAGCAATTTCATTCCCATTCATTTTAGTAATAGCCGAAGTGTTGCGGAATGTTTCCACTAATGCATCACTTGCAGGTAGCTGACAAAAATAGATTTTTAATCTCATTATCTCCTTAACAGCTATGCATGAAGAGAGAGGGAAACGGTGCTGTGTGTGTGTGTGACTGTACATAAACGAGTTTGAGAGGTAGAGAGCGAGAGGGGGTATGGGTGTACAGATATGCATCCTCGCTTCCTCCCACCCCTAGGTGCTCTAATTGAGATGAGGCCTTAGTTATATAAACAAGAGGTACACCTCAAGTTGAAAATTAAATATTTGGAGAGCAGGCGTCATGCTTTTGAAAGTGATATATATTCCAGTGGGTGAACACCGGTGTCAAAGGGGTGCTGATGAAGAGGTGGTTATTGGCATGGAGAGCCTGCTCCCTTGCACTGGAGAGTCAATTCCCACCTCGCCTCTCCTTCACAACAATGAACATAACAGCCTCTAAAGCTCTATTTCTATTTCTGTATGCTCCAATTGGATCACGCTTCTGCTGATTGTTCCACATCTCCATGCACTGTTAAAGTGGTAATCTGCGAGTTCCTTGTTACTTTTCCTTTTTTCTTTGTCTCTGTGTTTGGTGCTAAGCGCTCATTACTGCAGTTTTGCACTGCACATCCCGCAGATCAATCAGCGTGTCTCGTACTCTGACGTCTTTTCCTTTTTGAAGTTTGAGTTTCTGTAAGTGACACACTTTTGTGTATTCAGCTGTGTGGCTTTTGCTGCTAATGCTAGTTTGTGTTTCAGACATGGCAGAAAGTCTGACTTCCTGCTAAGGAATGTGTAGAGGTGCAGCGAGTCAGAATTCCAAGTAGTGAGGATGGGCAATATTTCCTAAACTAGCAAAAATATTATGGTGAATGAATTGTAAAGATAATATAAGATCCTGTAGGTAGGATGCTGTAAAAACAAAATGAGATCAGTGTTGCCGACTCTTCCATGAAAGTAGCTAGCACTAGCTCCAAAAGTTGATAAAAGTCGCCAGATGCCGTCATACGCTCATTTGCATATTGGTGCAGCCTGTTCTCATGAAAGGTTAAGCACAGTAATTTGTATGATTTCCATGTTTTTTTTTTGCTGTATCCACCACATTGACTGCTGCTGTATAAGAGCACGTCTGGCCACGTAGGGAAGAGGTCGGTCTAGATGGACGGGTGTTAACACACAGGACTTTCAAGCCAGGGAGTGAAGTTCACTTCCCGGGGAAAACAAAAGACTTTCACTCAGGAAATGCGTGTTCCTTAGGAGTGTTTTAATCCAAACCACAATCTTTGTCATAAACTTACTTAGTCGCTTCGTCGCCTAAACTTAACCGCAATGTCCACCGACACAACCGGCAACTCGCGGTGCTCTGTACCCAGCTCAAAGTCACCTACTGTATTCTCGGGTTAATTAACCACCAACAACGGCTGGTATGACCAGGCACCGTGCGGAGCCGGTGTCACAGAGCTCTGTAGCGGCTAAACACATCTACTAACTGCCGCTGATACGACCGGTTTGTGGCGGAGGTCTTAGCCGGCTTCACAAAGCTCTGTAGCAGCTTAAACAGCTAGCAACGGCCGCTCGGCTAGCAACTGCCGCTCTGTGTCACAGAGCTCGTAGCCGATGTCACGTGCCAGCGGTCTCTTAATTTTTCGTATGATATCTTATGTTTTAGAGTGCATACCTTTTCGTACGATATAATACTAACCCGTTCATGAGTATGCGTTGATTGGTGACGCCATCACATATCATATTCATAAAGCTAGGTGGCTGTGTGTCGGCTAACTGCCTGTTACACGGCCAAAGAGGAGAGGGAGAGAGACCCTGTGCTGTCGGCAGAACAGCGTAGAATGTAATTACTCTGAGCAGCATGCATTAAATACAAAATAATATAGCTTGCTTTTCCCCTGATGGTCTGAAGTCGCTAAATTTGTCCCTAATCGCCTTTTAGAAATAAAGTCGCTAAGAGGGCATGAAAAGTCGCTAAAACCTAGCTCAAAAGTCAGTTGAGATTTGAGCTTGGAGGTTTATTCTAGACCTTAGCAACAGTTTGTGTGACTCCACCTACTCGCTTTTTTGGAGCCTCTTAGGTCACATGAGGGCACAGTTCAGATTGGTGATGAGTACCGCGAGATGCGACTGAAAGCTCTGAAAAAGCAGGTAAATGGAGCTTGATATTATTTTGTGACACACAAAATGAGATGTTTAAGACGGTTGACTGAGCGTGAGCTGTGCTGACCTTTGTGAGTGTTCCCATAGCTGATCAGCCACTGCTTGTGTTAATGATGAGAGAATAAATTGAGAATACATTTATAAGGAGTATTTCTGTATCAAACTATGCAGTGAATCTTCATCATAATGGGGCCAAACTGAAAGATTTACTGGTCAAAATATCAGCCTTCAGATTTGTCTACTTGGTGTGTTACAATGTACTGTTTGAGTCTTAGTAGGGATTTAACTGCTGTTATAGAACATTATGGGTCAATTATAGTATTCTACAGTGTGACAAACTCTTGCCATGGATGCAGTTCTGATCCTAGAATATGGAGGACCATTTTTCTTTTTAAATGAAATCATTTTTAAATCAATATTCAGTGTCAAGTGATTGACTTCTCTAGTAAGTAGCCATGTAATAAGCGGAATAATGTAGAGTAAGAGGGTGATTATTGCGAATGAAACCCTCACAGGGTAATGCAGGATCCTTTACCTAACATCATTCACATTGTAGCGTGCAGGCCTATGTAGTCTTGATTTTAAAAACCTGCAGAAATGACTTTGCTGGTCATTTCAATTGGTATATATTTACAACAGGAAATAATAAAGTAAGTCAATTTACAAACTGCTCTTTGCTAATAAGCTAGCTGCACAGACTCCCACACATCCTCAAATAATCTTGAGCAGAGCAATGGGGAACGTGCAGTGCAAGGGCCTCATTTTTCCTCTTTAATGTGAATACGGCAGGGGCTACTTTGAGCCATACTGGACACCTGACATTTGTCAAGTCTCATTTTGACTAGTCTCACTTTGCCGGACCCTCATCCACACAGCATTCCTGGATGGGATAAAAACATGCTCTCGTCTATTGACATTTCTTTCACAATCGTCATGGGAGGGACTAAGCACCGGACGGAGCCACGGTGCCTCTGCAAAATAGCGTCAGGAAGGAACTTGTTTTGGTGGAACGTGTATGTTCAAAAGTAGTTTTAGTCGTGCAACAGAAAACTCAGATTGGACAGATAGTCTTGCTAGCTGTCTGGATTTACCCTGCAGAGATCTGAGGAATGCAAAGGCGCACTTAAAATCGTTAACACTAAATGCTAACCTACTAACTAATATTGTTGAATTGTTTCACAACAATTCAACAATATTGTTCTGCAAAAATAAACTGTGCAAGTGCTATGGCCAAAGCTTGTAGGCCTACTGCATTTTGTAAACATCACGCATATGGATGACATGAGTTGATGATGTGTCTTTGCTGGCATTTCCTCTTGAATTTAAACTACAATTCACCAGGCATTCACATCTAACATGCCTCAAAATGTTTTATCAGTTTTATCAATGTATACATACAGTATTTCTGACACAGATTGTGACCAAGACGTTACTAGACAGACCCATCTTGCAAAGTGTGACATGCAATGAACCTGCAACATCACTGTTGTGACTCAACGTACAGGGCCTTTATGAAAGCTTGAAAACTGTGCTGCCAATGAGATAAAAAGAGAAGTGCCTGGCATTGATCAGCAAATCTTGTGAGCCCTGCTCACAAAAAAACAAGTAAAACATTGCTTCTTACACCTTAAAGTTTTAGTTGCCGCCATATCTTTGTGGTACCCTGAAATTAGCATTTAATTATCACAGCTTTTTTTTTAAGACTCCAACTACATCAAAACAATTAGTAATTTGCTTTAGCTCCGATATTCCATTTCTGACTTGACCAGACAGAATTACCATCAGTGTGTTTTTAGGTGGAAGAAAATAAATAGCTGGGCCAGAACTTGTTTAGACAGATTCAAAATCAATGTGCTGCCACCAGGAAGGGTTGTGCCCTGATTGCCCTTAATTAACCATCGCCTTTAATTACATGAAAGAACTCATGTTATTTTCTAGATTACATTGCACACAACTAAAATTAAGCAGTCAAAGTTAAAGGTTTTGGTGTCCTTAAAATATTCCTGTTGGATGGTTGTGTAAGTTTAAAGATCCTTGAAAAAACAAAACGTGAAAAAGTGTTGGAGGTTGTTTATTTCGTATTAAAACAGACACTGCAATTAATGAGAGACATTTGAAAGTAGAGCAGCTTCACTTTGAGATGCAGAAAGACCACAATTTTTCCTCCGGTCTGCATTGATCAGCCACACATGAGAAGAAAATGTGTGCTTATGCATCGGTGGAACAGAATAATACGTCTTAACAATAGCTGCCTCTGCAGATACAGCCAATATCTAAAAAGCTTGTTCTGCGTAGCAAAGGGTAAATGGGAGCTGGGGAGTCTGGTGTGAATCAATAAAAGCCATCAAACACCTGAGGGGTCCTACAATTTTCCCACAAACCACTCCACCCCCTGGGCAGGGGGAAACAATGGCGGGGCATCAATACCTGCAATTGGGAGAAGGTGGGCCAGGAGACAGCGAGCAAACCATACAAGTGGGTCACCTCTCCTCCAGACAGCAAATGGGTGCGCAATCGTTTGCATCAATTCAGTCCAGTGGGAGATGGAGGACAGGATGGTAAAGGGGTGCCATTAGGAGTGTATTGGTATAGAAGGTGGGCGCCGGGGAGGAGGTTTTTAAAGCAGGTAGAGATGGAGACACAGGGGGATAAAGGTGTTTTCAATTACCCACAAATTCAGAGCAATTTCCTCCTCTTTCTGACCACAGCTCCCACTGCGAGGCTGATGGGAGTCCAGAACAAGAGGCGTGGAGATCGCGATTGTTTGTTTGCGGGTTGGTGGGGAGGAGCAGTAGGAGGTCGGTTTTCATCCGTCTGCTTTGTTCAACCTTTCTCTGTCACCTTGCTGCTTTTATTGGAGCCTTCTTCTTCTTTTGCGATGGGTAGGAACTTCAAAGTGCATTTCAGCTTCTGTGTAGATGTTGATAAGCCACTTCCTGAGAGCAAAAGATACTCGTATGATAATTGAAGATAATAGACACACACTCACTGCATTGTTCCATTCAGCAGAACAAGACTGCTGTTTCTGTTTTGCAAAGTAGTTAAATTAGCTGTGTAATGATGCACGCCTCATCTCGCTGATGACTTTTGCCCTCGGTTAAAAACTCCTCTGCATGGCAGACCATTTCCATTGTTCTCCTCTATCAGCGGAGACGGTAGGTTTGTAATGCTTTGGATTAAATTATTGCAGGTACTTTGTGTGTGTGGTGCCCTGGAGCAGATATGTACTGACAAAAACACCCCAGCAGGGATGAAAATGACAGAAATGGAACCATTGTGTTCGTTAGAAGGAGGGGGTGTGAGCCATGGTAATAGCATCCACACATACAGGCCTGTCTGGTCCTTATCAACTCATTCTTTGTTGTGAGAAACTCTTATCCCCTGACCCAAGGTTAAGGCTATGCAGATGAATTATTGTTGATAAAACACTCTAATTGATTTACTTTTTTCTCCTGGTGAATAAGAAAGTAACCACAGGAAGAAACAAATGGTAAAATGAACAGAAAGATAGTATTAAAAGCTAAAAATAAAGCAAAGAAAACACAAAGTATATAAATTAACCTGTTCTAACCCAAAGCTGGATAACAGACCAGGCAACACAAAAAAAAATAATAATAATTAAGTTCCCATCATAATAATATATAATGATATAATGGGTTTTATTATAATAAATAATAAACCCCAAGTTAACATATACGAACAGCTCCAAAACCCAAAGATACTGAGTTTGCTAACATAGAAGATAAGAAAACCAGCCAATATGCTCATATTCATGAGAGGCTTGAATTTGACTATTTGGGGCATTTTTGCTTATAAAAGGATTGTTTTATTTTATTTTTTCAGTTCTGTACAGACATTCATGTTATCCAGAAGATTATTGCTATGGACTCTGGTGATCGCCTGAATTGTCCTCTAGCGCCACCATGAGGTTTATATTTGTTGATTTAAGTGAAATGTCTCAAAAATGTTTGGATTGTCATGACATTTTCCATTATCAGGTAAAAAATGTAATATGTCCAGTACTTTTGATTATGGCTAAATGCTTCTCATCGGCTGTACTTCATGGTTAGTGCTCAGCGTGCTGACATGCGAAACTAAGCTGGTGAACATAAATGTCACCATGTTAGCATGCTGACGTTTAGCATTAAGCAGCAGCCTCAGAGCTGCGAGTGTAGCTGTAGACTCTTGTAGTATAGTCTACTGTAGAAGCAACTGTAAGTTACATCATGTTTCCTTTTCGTCTTGCACCTTCCCCTTTTAGGACAATCATCTACACATCAAAAGGAGACAGGAAGTTCCCCCTGCTTGCAGATGTTGCCAGATTAACATGTGAGAGGCTTGATAGGAACCTCTATCAACCATGTCACTTCCCCTGCTCCCTGGCTCAGCAATAGAGGAACAACTAGGTAGCCATTTTACACACACACACACACACACACACACACACACACACACACACACACACACACGCACGCACACACATACTCTTATAGTACATCGGAAGGTGTGTGTTTGTGTGTGTGTTTGCAGGGGTTGGGTTAAGGTTCTTTCTGGATGGTTAGACTTATCTCCCCTCCCATGCACATTCACAATGTATGCTGCGCCAGATGGCCGGAGAATACAGAGCTGCTAATGGTACCACATGATCATGTCTTCGCCGTATACTAACAACGTACATAAATGCCATACACAGAGCGTTCGATTAAGGAGAGTAAACACTTAAAGGACAATGTAGGTTTAGCCGTGTGTAAATCCAGATCTCACAGGCAGTATCCACAATTTAAATACATTTGCTTGCACCTAATTAAAATGGCTGGTTTGCATTTACATATATTTCTTAGTTTCTAGAAAGGTAAGATTACAGATGAGCATGTGGTTCATTGCAAACAAGTTATGAGTTAAAATCCAAGGGAGAGCTATGAAATTCCATGTGAGCCTGCCCCAGCTCCAAGCACACACATGCACACTACATTCGCGCGCGCGCGCGCACACACACACACACACACACACACACACACACACACACACACACACACACACACACACACACACACACACACACACACACAGGTAAATAAGACTTAGTGTGTCTCTAGTAGTACATTACTGCTCCCATGTGGTGAAATGGGTTCTGTACTCTTTAAGGGTTGATTCAGCCAAGTAAGAAAAACAACATACTTTCTCACTTTAGGCATCTCTCCATGCAAGGGTTTGGGGTTTATTAGTTCAGATTTGAGATACCTGTATTTCTGCCTGATGTGAATGGGATTTTTTATTTATTCAGGGTAGGTTCTCTGAGAGGAACCTTCTCTTTTGCAGGAACACTCTGATCCCATTCTCACATTCACACTTTGGAAGCTGCCCAGTACAACCCCAGTCTGAACTACTGGCCACTGAACAGCTCCATTGGAGCAGTTGGGGTTAAGGGCCTTGCTCAAGGGCACCTCAGTGGTGGTAAGTGCCCACCCAGATTTATCCTGTCGGTCCAGGGAATGAACCGGCAACCTCCCAAAACACACACTCGCTTCAGTACGTTTTAGGCCACTATTGCCAAAGTGATAAGAAGTGTATAAGAAGAAAAAAGTGTTACTAATAACATTAACGATATCTACGCTCTATAGACCCAATCACACATGTTTGTTTGTATAACCGGCAGGTTAAGTCCACCTTTGTCACGCCCTTTCCAGTTAGCGTTCCCTCACAATAAACCAATGCTGTGAGGTTCCAGATCTAATAAGAAAAGTATTTATATAGCTGATGTACTATTACATTTTTTCAAGGAAATGTGATTATATAGCCTACCTTTCAATTCATTTTATTTGTATTGTATTTTTTTTATTTTTTACTCTCTTCTTTTCTCACTGTGTATTTTAGTACCTTCTTATAAAGTTTATTTATTTTGTCATTATGTAAGGTTATAATACTCATTGAATGGCTCATTATATATCTTTTAAGTATGATGCTGAATTGTTAAAAAAATTTTGTATCACATGCTATTCATGAAAATATGCAAATAAAGTTGAAAGAAATAAATTAAAAAAAGGTGAGTTTCCGGATCAGTCCCTCAGAAATAAAGACCGGCGGTAGTTAACCCTGTTAATGTGCTCTACATTAAGTCACAAATGTTACCACTTTCATACCACCTACCAGGGTTGTCTGACCTCCTTATACCCATGTCGACCTCCAGTCGACATGGGTATATCCCTGGTCATGACATCAGAGATCACCTGGGTCAACCCGGGAGCAATGCATAACAATTACCTTAAGTGCTAGAAATATAAGATCATATCTTATAGTTAATTGTACCGTATGTTATGTTTTACATGAAGGGTATGTTCTAAATGTTACTGAATACAGTATCCTCACATCACTACCTCACATAGTTTCTTGTTGTTGGCATCTCCTGTGAAAGTCAAATTGCTCCTCCTCACTTTGTTCAACCATTTCTTCCTTCTCTCACTTTCTGAAGGGAAGCTGAACATTCTGACCCCCTTCTCTGAGCGGTTGGTGCACACAATTAAAGGAGAACTCCGGTCAAGTTTTACGTTAATCTCCCTCGCCTGCCGCAGCGACAACAATCCACAGACGCCCGCTGGTCTGGTGGATGTCCTCCAGAGGACAGTTCATGCTTTCACGGCGAAATATTGAAGTTTATTCCCCCCTCAAAAATAGGTAATTGAGCACTGTATTGATCCTATCAGTGACTATGTAACTACATGGAAACAGACCAAACTAGATTTGGTTTATCAAAGGCACTAGCAAAGTAATAAGTACAGTAGAACAACAGGTCGGCCCTCCGTGTTTAACTATATTTTTAAACGTTACAGTTACAGCTGAAAATGACTACAGAAATAAACAAGTTTGCCCATTTCACATATCTCTGTAATTCAAATCAACAGCCAATTGTCTCCCCGGGAGTGATTTTTCTGTTAGTGTGACGTCACGGTGATTCAAATGTCCCAGTATGCTATAACAGTGTGACAGTGAGCCAGCATAACACCAGGACCCTGAAACTGAAGCAGCTAAATCCAATTCAGCCATTTTCCTACTCTGACATGTCACAATGTCTTCTGTGCAAAAGACCTTAAGCCTTCTTAGCAACTAGCCTTGCTAGCTAACATCCCATGTACCCCTGTAGCTAACAGTAAAGAAGCACCCAAAGCATGTATTATGTGTCTGATATCACAAAAGTAAAGGGCAAAATTGAGACCTTTTTTATTTTAATTTTTTTACAAATCAAATGATGCCATGACTTATTTACCATTAGTCATTGTTGCCACATCTCTGGTTGGGCTATCCCAAAAAGGCATTAACATGGAAAATAAACAAAGCTGTATGCAATAATTTACAATTCCGATACGCCGTTTATTTTGTTGCTATATTGTCCTATCATCCTATATTTCATATTGTTGTATAATGTCTGTCTGACATTTTTCACTAATCTAAAACATGACAGAGATGTTATTCTCTCTTTCCTACTAAGGAACTACAGATGAAAATTAGCTTATAGCTAACTATGGTACTGCTAAAGAGCTGTGCACTGCCCCTGTCAAATAAATAAATAAAAACAAAAGCAGTGATAGTTACGGGTTTTGTTGTTAAGATTAGCTTTTGCATTGCGGCAGCTATTCTTCCTGGGGTCCACACAGTTTACATGGTGACAATACAGAGATGTACATTCATTCACACTACTGGCAATAAAACAATAACAATTACTGTAACACAATTTCAGAAACACAAACCGGCTTCGACTGAATCTCTCTAACAGATAATTATCACTGTTTTGGGCGAGTTCTAGCTCGCCCAGTAGAGCGTGCTCCCCATGTAGGCTGAGTCCTTTGCTGCAGCCCGAGTTCAAATCTGACCTGCAGCCCTTTGATGCGTGTCATCCCCTCTCTCGTCCTCCTTTCATGTCTGTCTATACCATCTTCTAAAGAAAAGCCCCCCAAAATAATTTTAATATCATTTAACATAGAATGCCATGAAACCTTTACAAACCAAAGATTGCCTATTAATTACTAACAGTGTTTTTTTAAACAACATATATTATTTTGTTGTGTAAGTGAGAAATGCATTGCACATAATGCTGCAGTCCTTTATAAATAGATTTCATAGAGACTATTTCTTCGTAAGAAAGAAGATATCTGAAAAGCTGGACAAAGAGAACCCAAACTATCTGCATGACTATACCACTAGAGGTAAGTGAGAATTTTCTTTGTTTTTTTCTTAATATGGGTGAGCTTATCCTTTAATACCTAATTTGTATTCCAAGTTGTTTGAAAGACTCCCAGTGCTAAACATTATTCAAGAGAATAAGCTCATTGGGTATTATGACAGCAAAATGGTAATTTAAAGCTCACAATGCAAGGTTAGATTAGAAATATGGAATAGGCTAAATGCTTAAAATACAAACACAATAAATGAAATGAAATGGAAAAGAGGGGTTTAGAGTCATATTCCTGTGCATTCATCATGTGCATGATGTTAATACCTCACTGAAAGCTGTAACCGATCAACATCATGTATTGCATTTGATTGTTTTGCTCATGTAAAGCTACCCTGTTCCTCCTTTGTGCTACTTTTCCTGCTCGAGTCCTCATTTAGACCAAGAATGCGGATCACATCACACCAGATCTGAGGTCTTTACACTGGCTTCCTGTCTCTCAAAGAATTGATTTCAAAATACTACCGTTGGTTTATAAAGCACTGAATGGTTTATTAATCTTCTGCTGCTACATTATGAACCATCCAGACCTCTCAGGTCGTTGGGACCAGTCTGCTTTCTCTCCCTGGAGTCAGAACTAAACATGGAGAAGCAGTGTTCAGTTTTTGTGCACCACATATCTGGAACAAAAACATATCAGAAAAATGCCGGCCCGCTGCAAATCTAAGTTCTTTTAAATTAAAGCTACAGTGCGTAGTTTCTGTCTCCCCCATGAGGAATTCTTAGTAATGAAAACAAAACTGTCGGAGCGTCCACAGGATACAAGCCTTCGGTGATTGCATTTCACCCCCACCCCTCCCCCATGCAGTTGCTGGTAGCCAAGGAGGACATGGAGGATTAAAGAAAACATGATTAACTCTTCAGAAGAGGTAATTATCTTCACTTGAATTTCAAAGTCACCGGACGACACAATCTTCTGAACGTAGCCATGCTGAGAAATACAGAGAGAGCTTTATGGAGCTGATATTTGTATCAACTCATTGGGCAATGGCTTGAATGTAACGGACGTTCATTAATATAAAAAAGTTATGCACTAAAGCTTTAAGGGCTGAAGACTTTTCTTTTTGATGCTCCCATTTTAATTGTTTTCTTACACTGCACTGTAACTTTTCTTCTTGTGTTTCATACCTGTCTCATCCTATTTTAGCTGCTTTTATATTCTCTTTAACAAATGTTTTTAATTGTTTTTAACTGCTTTTCAGTGTTTTATGTAAAGCACTTTGAGATGCCTTGTTGCTGAAATGTGCTATACAAATAAAGCTGCCCTGCCTTGCCTTGCCTCTTGCGTTGGAATGGGGCTGTGTGTCAGGACGGCCATGATTGTGCACATACGAGGTTGGAGATCAGTGTCAGTTTCCAGCAAGGACTCTATATTTAGCTGGCGAGGGGACTGGGTGACCCAGTCTGACTGCAACACATACAGACACACTTCACTGAGACCCCAACACTCGTTCACCTGCTGGCTGTTTCTTTTTTATCTGTGTATGGCGTATGGCGAAGAGGAGGTGAGTTATGAATACTTAATTTCCTCATTTTAAAATGACTGCAGTATGGATGTTTATTCCCCTCTTCTCTATAGTGTGATTTCTTAAAATTTCACATTTACAGCATCCCTACATCGCCATGACAGACTGATGTGACTTAGAGAATGGCTTTGCTGCCTGGTACTGGAGCTGTTATCTGTGTCCTACTGACCATCCATCTTGGTGATTAGTGAAGTGGCAATTGGAGAAGACCATGTGTCAGTCGGAGGTGCCAGGGGCCAGACTGGGCCTGAATAGTCCTGACCCGCTGGTGAGAGAGGCTTTTCTGATGGCCCATGACTACATAGACTATGTAACCACAGGCGGGGCAGATGGCGCCATGGGTCCAGCTCCTACAGCCTGCACCACGGCCCTGCGCTACGCCGGAGACGAGCTCCTCACCCGCTTCCCCATCTTCTTCCGGCGCTGGCCTCGGGTCTTCCAGGACGTGACAGAGAACACGGCCTGCCCCACGCTCATGAGCATCCTGGATGAGCACTTCTTCCCACCAGTCCCTGGGGGGCGGCGCAGGGACCTGGCCTGGAGCGCCGTGCTATCGGTGTATGTGCTGGCTGGCCAGATGGCTCTACATTGCCATGAGAGGGGCATGCCGGGGGTCCTGCCACAGCTGAAGGAGTGTGTGGGGTCCTATGTGGAGAGGGTCATCTGCCCTGAGATACGAGACAAGGGAGGATGGGTAAGATTAAAGGGCAATTTCAGTATTTTTCAACCTGGACCTATTTTCCCATGTATCGGTGTCTAAGTGACCAATGCAAACAAAATATTTGACAGTGGTCCAGTATTGAGTAAGAACGCTGTTAGCAGCAGCTGTGAACCAGGCTGCAATGTAGCCTAAACGTCAACTTCCGTCCACTAAAAGTGCTGTTTTTGCCACTACCCTGCTCAGATTGTTATAAAGCACTTGTGTCAAACTCACGGCCCGCGGGTTGAACCGTACTCCTTTTCTTCTGTGCCACATACATAGACTGTATAATATTAATGGTCAAAGCAATCGATTCGGCGAAGTGCTGCAAATGCGGAAGTGCCTTAAACCTGCATTCTATCTGAATTCCAGCAGGGGGTGACACGTGCGGTTGCAAAAGGAGGTCGGTTTCTGTAGAAGTCTATGAGCAAGTGACCCGCTTCTCACTTGATTTATTACCTCAGTAAACATTTTTGACAGTTTATGGTCTCAATCGCTAGTTTTAAGTCTTCTGCAATAAAGAATGTTAATTTTTTAAATTATGGTCTCGTTGATTTTTTAATCGGCGATAAAGCAGGGGGTGTTTTTGGGCATAGCTATGATGTGATTGCCAGTGAAAGTGTGTAAGGTAACGTAGAGTGTAAGGGCTCTTCCCTCACTCCTCCCTCTCATCTAAAATTGTCACATCCGCAACCAGGATGGCTGTGCCCGTAACGGCTAACTCGACGACTCATAGCAGATCTCCACAAACCAATGGGTGACTGTCTGTCCATTAATATTATTATACAGTCTATGGCCACATATCAATTTAGGTTTTGACCCCCTTAGTTGTGTGCCAAACCAAAAAGACAGGATACTCTCTTCAAACTGAAATTATCCGAACACTTAAAGCAGAATTTGGCACATTTACCGACTTTGAGACAGAAAAATTCCTAAAGAACCAGAGAGTTTTCATTTTCAGCCTGTGAAACAGGTTGTTGTGAGTCAGCTGTGTGGTAGCCTCCTTAAAGGGCAACTATTATATAGCATTTTCAGGGTTTTTCTTGTATTTTGTGTTTGTACTAGAACATGTTTGCAGGCTTTAATGTTAAAAAAAACACTTTATTTCTCATACTGCCAATGGCTGCTACACACACTTCGAATTTGACAGGAAATCACTACCTCCACTTTCGGCGAAACATCACTCAGCAACAATGGCCTCTATTATTTTTAGCCGATGCCTCCGAGACCTCCCACGTCTGAATATCAGTGACGTACACAGGATTGTCAACTCCTGTGCAATGGCTCCAAACTCCAAGAGGAATAAAGGATTCAAATTTTACATTTCATCCTATATCCACAACTATGAGGGTAAGTAGCTACGTTGTTTTTGATGGTAGCATCTTCGCTAGAGCTAGCTGCTAGCTTATTTTACTTACTTGCTACAACTGTTGTACAACCCCAAATCAGAAAAAGTTGGGACAGTATGGAAAACACAAGTAAAAAAAAGAAAGTAGTGATTTCTAAATGTACTTTGACTTGTATTTCATTGCAGACAATGTGAACACAAAATATTTCATGTTTTGTCTGGTCAACTTAATTTCATTTGTACATACATACATCCTTTCCTGTCATTCAGACCTGCAACACATTCCAAAAAAGGTTGGGACAGGAGCAATTTAGGGCTAGTAATCAGGTAAATTGGTTAAATAATGATGTGATTTGAAACAGGTAATGTCAACAGGTGATTGTAATTATGATTTGGTACAAAAGCAGCATCCAAGAAAGGTCTAGTCCTTTAGGAGCAAAGATGGGCCGATGATCGCCAGTTTGCCAACTAATACATGAGAAAATTATTGAAATGTTTAAAAACAATGTTCCTCAAAGAAAGATAGGAAGACATTTGCTTATTTCACCTTCAACAGTGCATAACATAATTAAAAGATTCAAGGAATGTGGAGGAATTTCAGTGCGTAAAGGACAAGGGCGCAAGCCTAAGCTGAACAACCGTGATCTCCGATCCCTCAGGCGGCACTGCATCAAGAATCGTCATTCATCTATAAGCGATATCACCACATGGGCTCAGGACTACTTTGGCAAACCTTTGTATACGTCAATACGTAGACGTACATCCACAAATGCCAGTTAAAACTGTACTGTGCCAAAAGGAAGCCCTATGTTAACAGTGTCCAGAAACGCTGTCGACTTCTCTGGGCTCGGAGGCATCTGGGATGGACCATCACACAGTGGAAACATGAAAAATATCAGTATTTCAGGTATTTTTTGGGAGAAATGGACGCCGTGTGCTCCGGACCAAAGAAGAAAAGGATCATCCAGACTGTTACCAGCAACAAGTCCAAAAGCCAGGGTCTGTCATGGTATGGGGTTGTGTCAGTGCCCTTGGCAAAGGTAACTTGCACTTCTGTGATGGCACCATTAATGCTGAAAAGTACATAGAGATTTTGGAGCACAATATGCTGCCTTCAAAAAGACATCTTTTCCAGGGACGTCCATGCATATTTCAACAAGATAATGCAAAACCACATTCTGCACACATTACAAAGTCCTGGCTGCGGAGGAAGAGGATACGGGTAATTGACTGGCCTGCCTGCAGTCCCGACCTGTCTCCAATACAGAATGTGTGGCGTTTTGAAGCCGGAAAACGACGAACGACCGCACCGTACTGTTGCCCACCTTAAGACTTGTTTGCAGCAAGAATGGCAAAATTACACCTGAAACACTTCATCACTTGGTGTCTTCAGTCCCTAAACGTCTTTTAAGTGTTGTGAAAAGGAATGGCAACATTACAAAGTGGTAAATGCTTTACTGTTCCAACTTTTTTTGAAATGTGTTGCAGGAACCAAAATAGGAATTTTAGGAAAACAATAAAAATCATGAGGAACACATTCAATTATGTGCTGTTGTATTGTCGGCAATGAAATACAAGTCAAAGTACATTTAGAAATCACTACTTTCTTTTTTTATTTGTGTTTTCCATACTGTCCCAACTTTTTCCGATTTGGGGTTGTACTATGTCAAAATAATTTGATTGATTCTGCTTTTCTCAGTATCTAATAAATATCAGGTGTCAGGAGATGTTATCATCAGGGCACAGTGTCACAGGTCCATGAAGAAATCGGAGAAAGCACACTGTTTGAGTGTATGGTGAAGCTATAGGGATACTGGTAACGTTAGACAAGATATCTGTTGTATCGGTATCGGCTCCGATACTGCCTAAAACGCTGGTATCGGTAGCGGGAAGTACTGGAGTTTATGCACCAATCCGATACCACGTAATAAAGCCCTAAAGAAAATCTACGTTAAAGTAGTTTATTTATGTTCTTTTTCCGTTATAACTGACTGTCAGACTGGATAATAAAAGAAAGTTCTGTGGCATTCATTGTTTGTTTGTTCATGTTTCACAAGGAGTTTAACCTGAGCCAGACAACAAAGATAGAAATCATATCACCTCCATACGGGGATAGTAGTATACAGTTGTTAAAACATAATAAAATATATCACACGCTTGTATCGGATTGGTACTCGGTATCAGCCGATACGCAAGTTCAGGTATCGGAATCGGTATCGGGAAGCAAAAAATGGTATCGGACCATCTCTAGTTGTTACGTGACTTTCCCAATCCAGTGTGCCCGGGGATTTAGCACAGATAAAGTTCAGCTCAACACTGTACATAAACTACTGAATGGCTGAAAATAGCTGTTGACTTTACTTTGCCAGTCCCCGCTGGCCTTCTGGACTTTGTTCACGTTTACTGTCTCTTTACCTTATGCTACGCTACTATGCTGTTGTAACCCAGTGTTAACGTTCTTGGGGGTTCAGCTAAGGTCCATGATGATGAACATAAAACACAAGCACAAACGTATGTTTTATATTCAGATACTACTGTACATGAAAATAAAGTATTAGGTCTAGGCCTACAGCACTGTAGTTTTCTCTCATACAAGTTTAGCTCAACTCAAATTTAGTAGAAACAGTGGCCAGGCAGGTAAGTTTATTTAGCTGGATCCCCACTGTGTTAGTGCTCTCTTACTTCCTTGCTATGCTTTCTCTTTCATAAAGTACCCAGTGGAGGATCAAGCCTAGATAGGCCTGAGTATTAACTTAGACAACTTTATTTTGCAGGTGGTCCTGAAAGATTCAAACCCTGTGGAGTTACTACGTCATAGATGCTCATGTATTGCGGGAGCAGCACTTTGCAAACACTGTGTTGCGTTGTTGTTTCAGTCGGCGCATTACAGTCAGCTGAATTTGTCTGCAGTTCCCCCTGTCTTAAGCTGCACTGAAGGAGAACAACAATGGCACAAGCCTAGAACTTTGGTTATTATTATTATTATTATTGTTAATAATAATAAATCTGTCTTTACAAACTGATTGGGGATATGTTGAAACCCAATATGCCCAGTGGACAGGATGGTTGTACTCTCCGCTAAACCCAAGACTCAAGCAACAACAGAGGGAGTCAAGTAAGTCACATATTGTATTGGAATGTGTGAGTGAATATTTGAAATCTGTTTGCCTCCTGACCTTTCAATTAACTTAAGTTTTCACACACAGGAGCACACTGTACAAAGGCCTCAGCGGGGATTTAACTGATCTCTCTCTGTGCTTCAGGTAAGTGGGGATAGAGTAACATGTAAGGATAATGGTTTTTAAAGTATACTTTTTTTATGCCTTTAATGAACAGGACAGTAGAGACTGACCGGAAGCAAATGGGAGTGAGAGAGACGGGATGGGACCGGGAAACGACCGCAAGTCGAAAACGAACCCGGGTCCCATACCATATCAAATAGCCAATTTGGTCTTTTGTTATTACTATATGTGTGATGTGAAATTGTAGTTACTTGGTATTTCAGTAAATTGTTAAAATACTAGTCCATCTCCAGGTGACCGAGGCCTACAAAGAGTTACCCCTGGCTGATGCACCAATAGTCTGCGGTATGGCCATCAGCGTTGACGTCCTGCTCACCAACTCAAGCGTCGGGATGGTCCAAAGAAGAAGCCCACTGTCTTATCAGCAGCCAGCAGCAACAAGGAGAGACCGCTCCTTTCATGTTGCCCCACCACGTCCATCTATACCCCTTCAGGGATACCACCTAGAATCAACAGCCTGCAGTTTTGTCACCACTGAAGGAGAACAGCGCCACTTGCAGTGCCTACAGGTCAGCTGGGACATGGCACACAAGTACAAGTCCGCTACAAGAGAGCAGAGTAGCTGCACGGAGTGGCACCAACTGAGAAGGCCCAGACTGACTGCCTCTCAATTTAGCGTGTCATGTTAGTGAAAAAGATGGACTTGCTCACAGAATTCCGCAAGGAACTCGTCAGACAGCAGCAATGCAGCGAGGGCTAGAGCTTGAGGCTGATACCGTTTGGGAATACTGCCAAATAAAACGCGTCAATCACTACCCCTGTGGATTTGTAATCCACCCTGATGCTCCCTGGTTGGGGGAGTCTCCAGACGGACTTGTTTTTGATCCTTCAGAGTCAGTTCAGTTTGGGCTTATATTTATTTATGTATTTGGAACTAAGAAAATCACATGCATATTACTGGCAGGTTGAGGGTGAGATGCTAATTACCGGTTTGACATGGTGTGATTTTGTCATTTCGGCTGAAGACGACCTGCTGATTCAGTGGATTTACAGGGACAATGATGTATGCAAAGTCATCAGAAAAAAAATTGACCGTTTTTATTTCTATGTTTACATGGCAAAATGCATGTAAAGTGTCTGTCCCATACAATCAATACCAGCAATTAATTAATTGTTACTTTCTTGTTGTTTTAATGAAGTAAAACAAGTTATTATTAAATTCTATATTGAAAACAGATAACCACATGACTGTCAAATTTATTTGTAAAAAACGTTTCAAACTTAATTTGCCCATGTCTTCACTCGGGGTCCATTTTGGAAATTTGAGAGAAGACAGGCTACTGTAAATATTTGATTAATGCTCCCGGTTAGGGAGAGGGAGATGGTGGTGTCAAACAGTTTGTTCTCTTTGACTCTTCGAATCATCCTTTCTACATGCACCCTCAGCCGAGCTATGGATTGGTTCTATAGGACATCCTCCTCTGGCATCTGGGCCCTCTGAGTGACCAAAAAAAAAAGTCCCAGGTACCAGGTCATCCACTAGGAATCCTTTGTCAACCATAATGGCCATCTCAGGGGTTAAAAGGGATGTAATTCCTGACACTTCCTTGTCACTCATGGAGCCCTCAAAGAGGGTAGATACAAATGTAAGGGCTCCGTGTGGGAACCATAGACTAACAGTCTATGGTGAGAACATGCCTCGCAAGATGACATTTTACTGCCGTTAGCCGCAGTAGCGTAGTAAAAACAACACTCCAGTCCTGCCTACTTGGAGCAGATGGCCAATCATAGCAGGCCGGCTTAGAGTTGCGTAACTGTTGAAAACGGAGCGTTCAGAACAGTTGGAAATCTGAACGTTTTAGCTCACGGGTGTTTCTCTAAAATACGTTTACCTCATTATTTGAATTAAACGTTTTGGCCACGTTTAACATGAAAATCCGACATTATAACATTGTTGATGTGACAGAAAATACGAAAAAGCATACTATGTCCACTTTTACAAAAACACAAAATGTAATCATTATTTTAAATGATTTGCTAAATTCTCTGATGGCTGAGGAACTTTTTTGTTGACTTTTTGGGGGCGTTATGTGGACCAAACTGTAAATGAGAAATCTATGTAAGATATGCAATAATACAATCAAAAATGTTTTACTTTTTTTTTTATAAAAGCATGTTAATAAACTATACATGTCTGGCCCTTGATGTGATTCTCATTTTCCAGCGTGGCCCTCGGTGAAGTTGAGTTTGACACCCCTCTTATTAAGTGTCTGACAACATTATGGAAAGAATCCCTACAGAGATAGACCATTTTTTCTAAAGAGTAAGATCCTTTTGGTTTAACGTGAAACAGCTCCGAAATCGCTATCACATACCATCGCCAAACCTCTACCAGACTAAGAAATATTTTTTGCATGTATTTTATTTTGTTTCTATCGGCTTTGAATGAAGTGTGTTCTACATTAATAACATTACCGTTTCTTTAAATCCAGTCTGGTGGGTTTTGCGATAGCAATTTCGGGAATGTTTCATGTTAAACAAAAAGGATCTTACTCTTAGGCCGACCTCTGTAGGGATCCTTTCCATAATGCTGTCAGACAGAGTAATAATCTGAGCATGTCAGTGGTAAAAACAATCACTTTTAGCGGATGTAAATTGGAGGTGCCCACTGCTGACTGCAGCGGTCTTGCTTAAAGTGATGGTTTGGAGTAATTTCACCCTAGGTTGCTTTGCACCTTGACCTCGAGCCAAAGAACCCCCCATAAGCTTTTTTCCCTTGTTATAACGTTGGTCGAGTTAGCGTTATCAGCTGGTTAGTGCAGGCGCTAATGGATCCACGTTGTATCTCGTAAATTACCCCAGTAATAATGCCCGGAATGATACCAAACTTCTACAGTAGTACAAATAGTTTCTGTACTTATAAAACAAGGCATTGGAAAGTTTGTAACTACACCATAAGTATATTTAAATAACACTTGCCTGATGGATACTCCTCTCGGCTGCTACCGCGCGAGATCCCATACAGAGCACAACATCTATTGCTGGAAGAGACTACTGGTAAAGAAGAATCAAGAAGCGAGTGAACAGCAGAAGCAGCTACTGCTGCGTGAGGCGATAGGACAAGATGCCACACAGTTACGTATATATCCTGGCTGCGGTTTAAAAGCAATAGATTTTGTGCTCTGTGCGCGATGTTGCGGGATCTCGCGCGACAGTGCGATAGCAGCCAAGAGGAGTATCCATCAGGCAAGTGTTATTACTATGTACTACAAACAGTTACAATACTCTTGTTTTATAAGTACATAAAATATTTATACTACTGTATTTAAACGTATGTCATTATCAGTTTTAGCGATATCCAGCTTTCAACTGATACCCTTCAACTAAAATTTCATAACAAACAGTGTTCCAGCCAATAACTGACAAGAAGGAGCTGGTTGAGCCATCACTGCAGCAGTGTTAGCACGTAGGCTACTTCCAGAATGTGTATTCATGACTTAACCAGCTCCTTCTTGTCGGTTATTGGCTGGAACACTGTTTGTTATAGTTCGTTGTGCAGGTTGGCACAGTTTGTTTTTGTTGCCGTTTGTGGAGCCTGGGCTGTCTACAGAGACTGCGTTTTTTTTACAGAGTGTTCAGGGGACAGGCAGCTAGCAGATAGCGAGGAGATGTTTGCTGTATGTGACAAAAAAGGTTGTACCCTAAAAAACGCGTCACATCACTTAGAGCACCTTTAAGTAAGGCCTGTACAGCAGTTGCAGCCCCCTCACTCACATCTCTCCATTTGTGCATGAACAGTATAGGACCTGAGCATGTTTGTGTATTTCAGGCCTGTGTGTAGTGTGCTCTAACAATAGATTCAAAAAAAGTATATAAATAAAATGAAATTGGAATAGACTAAACTGCACCAGACTCTCAAACAACATAGTGCAGTGCAGTGCTTCTCGTGTTTAGTAATTTGACTTTAGCATTAGGGATGTAACGATGCATCGTGAAGCGGTTAAAATAAAAAATGAATCGCGATGCAATTTTTAAACGGCCTAGGGCGTAATCTACTTTAGATTGAACTTGTTTGTCTTCAGTTGTCACTATGTCTTCTAAGTTTGACACAAAACAGGGGGTCCTCTGCCAAAACATTTTTTTCCGATTTGAATCCAATTTCCTGCATTTCTACATACATTTATAGGGACTATGGTGATACAAAATCCAGGAAATAATTCAGTTGATCATAATGATAAATTCTTCTAGAAAGAATAGTACTAAACCATGTATAAGAAAAAGATGTCTTACTTTCTTTATTGTTTAAAATAGCGACGTATAATAAATTAATAAACATATTTGAAAGTATGGGGGGGGGACACAAATGGGATTTTGAAAAGTGGGGGGGACATTGGAAATGACGCCCTATAGGTAAAATGCAAACTGCAGACACATTGCAGCTTCTTTATTTGCCCAGAGTTTGATGATACTATCTTACCCCTTTTTACTGTGTCAGTGAGGTAGTGGTAATTTGATTAAAATATAAATTTATTTAGGAATATGCACCATTTGAGCATAACAATAAAGTTTATAAAAACTAGAGATAGACAGACTTTAAGATAGGGTCCCTTCAACATATAGTAAGAAATGCTACATTGTGGCTCCTTTTATTTCACTTTACATTGTGCTTTAATGATGCATATTTTGAAAAAAAATGTTAATTGTTCAAATGACCACAATCTAACTGCAACAGTCAATTTTGGGCCTCTGTGCAACTCAAGTTGTGTCAAAATTGACCTATACTTCCACAAGATATACTACAAAAACGCCTTTCATTTCTGAAAAACAACAAAGACATTATATTTAACTGGTTTCCACATGCTGAATTAAAACTTAAAAATAACAATTTAAACCAAACAAACCCACATTCTTTTGACTAACTGCTTCTTTACTTACTTCTTTTCTCTCCTAAACGATACGTGAATGCTCTCCCGAGGAAGGAAGATGCTCCACAAGTGATGCTGTATTATTTGAACAGGACATCCAATTATCACAGTTTATTGTCCTGACTTGTATCATTTCATTTGAAACTTTCATTAACTTATTTGTTTCTGACAGAGTGGTTTTGTATCACGCTTTGGAGAGAAGCAGGGCTTGGAGGGCCAGGTGAAGAAAGGGTGCTGTTGGACACTGCTGGCATTGGCCATAGGCATCCTCACCTACTTCTTGTGGAAAAGAATAGCTTAGCCAACACTGCCACCTAGTGTCCACAACCAAAAAATTCTCTAGGGGGGTTAATATGGGAAGGGGGGGGGGGGGTTTTTTTTTTTTTTTTTTTTTGTAACGTACACATTAGTATAATTTTAATCACTGCTGGCATGCCTATTGATAGTATGTGTACAAACTTGTGATCTAAGGAGCATTAAGCCATTCTGATAGTCAAATGCTGTCAAAAGTTGTAAGCTAACCCTGTTTGTTCAACAGCATATGAAATTATAGGAGCTGGTATTATAATTAATCTGCTCTTTGCTTAATGTCAGCTGTGCACATGCAGTCAGAATTTTAGAGCAATCTGGAACGTACTGAATTTCTGATTTTACTATTAAAGCCAATTGAGACACTAACTGCAGTTGTATGATCATTTAACTACTTTTTCTCTGAGCACGTAACACAACCATTAACTCTTGGGTTGAGTTCAGGTCAAATTGACCCATTTTCAATTTTTGTTTTATAATCAGAAAATATGGGACGTACAAATAAGCGCTGAAAATTGCCAGCCCCAAGGTTGACAGGAAGACAACACAAGGGTTAAAATTAGTTATTTGAGGGATCACACAAGACACCTTATGAGTCTAACTGGATTTATAGTACTGGCAAAATACCAGTTATGCATCTACACTTTATGTACAGTGTAGAGCATCTGCTATATAACCAATCCATCTCTATATATCCAAGTCATTAAAACCAGGAAAGCAGAGTTCAAAAATGCATAAGATTTTATTAACATGAACAGCAGACAGAACACTGAAAACTGGATAGACATGGAACGTTATTTCACTACAACTTCTGCAGAGCTTTATAGAAGTGACCCATTTAGGCCAGCTCCTCCTCACCCTCCTCCTCAAACTCGCCCTCCTCCTCAGCAGTGGCATCCTGGTACTGCTGGTACTCAGACACCAGGTCGTTCATGTTGCTCTCTGCCTCTGTGAACTCCATCTCATCCATACCCTCGCCGGTGTACCAGTGGAGGAAAGCTTTGCGCCTGAACATAGCAGTGAACTGCTCAGAGATGCGCTTGAACAGCTCCTGGATGGCTGTGCTGTTGCCGATGAAAGTGGCAGCCATCTTGAGGCCACGGGGAGGAATGTCGCAGACGGCGGTCTTGACGTTGTTGGGGATCCATTCAACAAAGTAGCTGCTGTTCTTGTTCTGCACGTTCAGCATCTGCTCATCCACCTCCTTCATGGACATGCGGCCGCGGAAGATGGCAGCCACCGTAAGGTAACGGCCGTGACGCGGGTCGCAGGCGGCCATCATGTTCTTGGCGTCGAACATCTGCTGGGTGAGCTCCGGCACAGTGAGTGACCTGTACTGCTGGCTGCCTCGGCTTGTGAGGGGAGCAAAGCCTGGCATGAAGAAGTGCAGACGGGGGAATGGCACCATGTTTACCGCAAGCTTACGCAGGTCGGCGTTGAGCTGTCCGGGGAACCTGAGGCAGGTGGTGACACCGCTCATGGTGGCAGAAACCAAGTGGTTGAGGTCACCGTATGAGGGGGTTGTGAGTTTAAGGGTGCGGAAACAGATGTCATACAAAGCCTCATTGTCGATGCAGTAGGTCTCGTCCGTGTTTTCTACAAGCTGGTGGACCGATAGTGTGGCGTTGTAGGGCTCAACAACTGTGTCCGATACTTTTGGGGAAGGCACCACGCTGAAGGTGTTCATGATGCGGTCGGGGTACTCTTCACGGATCTTGCTGATGAGCAGGGTGCCCATACCAGAGCCTGTACCACCACCCAGGGAGTGTGTGAGCTGGAAGCCCTGAAGGCAGTCGCAGCTCTCTGCCTCCTTCCTCACCACATCAAGGACAGAGTCAACCAGCTCTGCACCCTCTGTGTAGTGACCCTTAGCCCAGTTGTTGCCAGCACCACTCTGGCCTGTAACACAAGATTAAGGTTCACGCATTTATATATAAAAAAATTAAACAAAAACAAAAAAAAGCATAATGGAGTAGCTGAAATTTGCTGGACAAATGCACACAAAAAAGTAATTTACCAAACACAAAGTTGTCTGGTCTGAAGACCTGGCCGAAAGGTCCGGACCTCACAGAGTCCATGGTACCTGGCTCCAGATCAACCAGCACAGCACGGGGGACATATTTCCCACCTACAAAAGCAGGTCAGGGGTTAGGGAAATAAATGGCAAAGAAAAGTCTGTACTTTATCCTGTACAAATAAATACTTACCTGAGGCTTCATTGTAGTAAACATTGATCCTGTCCAGCTGCAGGTCACTGTCACCGTGGTATGTACCAGTTGGGTCAATTCCATGCTCGTCACTTATCACCTCCCAAAACTGAAAATGACAAAAAAAAAAAAAGTTTATTTATAACTGGTTTATTTAACGGTCCCTTTTAATGTAGAAGGCTGGAGTGACTACTTCATTTCCCGCCGGCAACACTGGCGCGCGCGGCCTGATCCCCTATTGGCTGCAACTCATGGATTATGAATTTGAAAAATCCTGCTACGTCACTAACCGCCACGACCGCCTACTTCAAGCAAAAGCCGGGCGCTGTTCAAAAGGCATTGCCAAGTAACGCTAGGCCGCAGTGAACGTTCCAAAAATCACTATATCTAACATTACCTTGGAAAATGAGGTTTATTTACATACAATTATACTGTTCATTTTACATTGCAAGAGTAGCTTGTTTTAATGGACATCAATCCGTTTTTTTCGCATTGCAGTAATGTTAGCCAATAGAACAAAGGCGACAATAGCCCAAGGTTAGTTCGTCAACGTAAGCGTTGTTATAGTGTTTCGATTGCTATGTAGCGGTTTGATGTTCTGCTACATTGGGCTTTACATTAAATTTCGATACATTTAAAAAGATGCAAAAAAAAAAAAAAAAAAAAAATTAAATCGTTTTACGTCGACATATTACGGCCCTAAAGACATCCCAAAAGGGAAATCGTTCAAATCAAAACGTTAAAAATGCAATTTTCATAAAGAGGGCACATTAATATTCCCAGGGCGTGGTTCGTGGGAAGAGTAATGTAACATTGACGTTACCGTTATAGGCACAAAGCACCGGCTTCTAAAGAAGAGAACACGGCGTTTTTGAATACAATCATTCAATTTAGAACTCAAACGGCAAATACAGTTTTACTAACCTTGGCACCAATCTGGTTTCCGCACTGGCCAGCTTGGAGATGCACAATTTCCCTCATTTTGCTTTCTGGAGGTGGGGTGGACCTTTCTACGACTGATACCGCCTTTCTTTATGTGTGTGAACAACGGCTCAACCCTCTATTTTATACTACAACAAGACCCGCCCTTTACGTTTAAGATCGAATGTGTATTGGCTGATTTTCGAAAGCGTCATCTACAGACACACTCTTAAACCAATCAAATGTTTCAATGCTTATCCGCCATTGGTCTAATCCTCCTGTCAATCACATTCATCTCAGACGTGTGACTAACGTCTAATCTGAAGACGTTGGCCTACTTCCTCATGATGGCGGAAAAGAAAAGCGACACCGACAACAGATTTAATTCTGCATTTAACAGCCGCAAGTTAGCGTCTGTAAAAGACAGTGAAACATTTCATTTCGACAATCAAAGTAAATCATTTTAATTTGATCAGTTGTAAGACTTCTTAGTTGACTGCTAGTTAGCCACAGTCCACGTGGCGGACTAACGTAACAGCATACAATGGTCCAGTTTAGCAGAGGTTCGCTAGCGGAAACGATCGCAACAGAACTGGACATGACTGTCGTGGCAACAACCATGATTTTCAGTCATGCGCCTCTAGGTCAACGAGTCTACAGTTTTACATTCCAGCTAAGCACAACAGCAGCTTAAGTCTACATATTAGTTCCCTTTAGGCCTACTCTAAATAAAAGCTGCATCAACTAGGCAGTGATATTTTTGTGTGAACAGAAGGGCTAGGACTATAATTATTATCAAGGCAGGCAACCAAAAAGAGCTGTGCAGTGCCCTGATAGTAGACTTTATCAATCAGGGCACTGCACAGAAACACAATCCTAATTATCATGTGTGATGGTGATGTGCCAATGCACAGAGATTTGAAGAACTGATTCAGAATCAAGAAAAAAACGTCACAATTATTTCACACAGGATGTGCATTAGGCTACACCAAACCTCTAATAGCCCATATTATGTAAAGTGCTTTCTTTCAGCCTGTATAGACTTTTAACCTGTCGGACTCACATCTCAGACAGAGAATCTTGCAGATTTATGGCTGATTCTTAAGATAATGTAAGACTAAAAATATTAGAATTCAGCTTCAATGTAAGGTTTAAACACAGGACATGGCTCAGACACAGGATGCCTGGAGAAAAGAAAAGCCTGTGTGTGTTTGTAGGCTATATGCATTGTCTGCTGTAAAGCAGGGTTGCGGGATGAGGGCTGATGGACTTATTAATAGTTAATCTGAATTCCAGGCGAGAATGTGGCTGTGACACAAGCTCTTCTGCATGGGCCACGGCCATGTCTCTAACAACTGATGGGGGGGATACATCCTAGGTGGTTGTCGCCATGACGATTAGGCTTTCTCACTGGGCGTTGTGGACTTCTGTGCCTTAGTACAGGGCTTTAAGCTTTCCATGAACCTTTCCAGCCATTAGCACAGTATCTATGCATACCATGCATTTTTATGTAGATTAGATTGTGCAGACTAGACTTTAGGTGGGTGTGTAGTATTTTATTGAGTGAGTCTCATTAAATCTAAATACGGTAGTATTATTACAAATTTATATTCACACTGCTTGGGCCCTAGATGTTTTTTACAGGAACACCACTGCTGTGCTTACCATATCATACAGACCAGTATGTAGGTCACGCTTGTAGTCTCTTCTGTGTGTGCATTGTAATCTGACACACAATGGCCTCCTCTGTTTGCTCCATGACAGTGCCATGTCACAGAGAGGATGAATCACGATACAAGGAAATATGACCAGCTAGCTTGTACTGTATCCCGTTGTCTGCATTGAGCCTTGTTGGTTTCAGGTTCTTGCTGTAACTGTTAAGGTCAGGGCTCTTTGTAGGCCAGTCAAGTCATATACACATATAGTGTATTACATGTGTTGTTATCAGTTAAGACAGCCTCAATGTCTTTTGTAGGCCTATAGAGGAAACATTATATCACGACATTGTAAAGATTCAGTTTCACCATCATTCAGTTTTTATGTGAATCTAAGCATCTAGTGCTGTACCACTCAGGACACAGAAGGCATGTCAGGCTAATATTTCAAAAAATCTTCCCCCTTGCCGAATTATTCCAAAAAGCTCTGCTTTCAGTGACCTATACTGGCGTTTGCATGTGTATGAAATTATGTTAATACTGCATGTACGTGTGGACTAGGCCTAAGAATGACAGTGTCAGTCTGTTGGTTGATCCACCACTTTGGTCCAGACTGAACTATCTCAGCAACTACTGGATAGATTGTCATGGCCTTTTAGTAGATATTCATGGTCCAAAAAGAATAAATCTTAATGCATTTGGTGAGTGAAAGAGGTATATCTCAACAACCACTGAATGGTTTGCCATGGCATTTGGTAAAAGTTTGGTAAAAACTGTCATCACTTTGTGTGTCACTTTGTGTAATTGTGGTTCAATCAGCATAAGATGTGCTTTGTATTTACTGCCTGGCACCAGATCATAATGTATAAATAAATAGGAAAATGTTGTGATTTTGTGTGATTTTACAGAATTTGGTCAAGGTAGTCCTGCATTACCAGACCTTCCTCCACAGCGCTGCGGAGGAGGGCTTGTCCACACAGCATTCCTGGATGGGAGAAAAACGTGCTCTGGTTTATTGGCATTTCTTTAAACCAATCACAATCGTCTTGGGCGGCGCTAAGCGCCGTACGAAGCGACGGCGCCTCTGCAAAATAGCCTCGGGAAAGAACTTGTTTTGGTGGAACGTGTGTACGTTCAAAAGTTGTTTTAGTCTTGCAACAGAAAAACTCAAGATTGGACTAGTCTAGCTAGCTGTCTCGATTTACCTTGCAGAGATCTGAGAAAAAGGTTAGCCATAGTCCTCATAAATCGACCGGGGTTTAAAATGGCAACACAAAGGAAGCCCAAGGCAATGGATATCCGGCCTAAATAAGTGAAATCCGGCGGAATTTCCGTCGGCAACGGAGCAATCCCAGAAGAGGAACGTCGTGAATATAGAATAGGGTCAAGGTATCTTGACTATAGTGTGTAACATGTAAGCATATTTCAGTAATAACGCTGACAGTAAGTGTTACAGACTTAGTGGATACCTTCTTTGATCTCAGTCAGTTGTGTTCCTCTTCAGTCTGCTGCCTTTGTGCTATTACTGATACATTATTCATTGATCTCTTTGTTTGGGGCGATGGAGTGCATTGAGTGGTTTGTGGTGACAGCTTGAGCAGGTCAGCTGGAGATTAATGCATGAACCTTTCAGTGCATCGAAAGGAGATTTTGCTGTTTGATGCTTTTTATGAGTACATTACCTCATGATGAAGCACTTCCCACAGTGTGCTTACATACATACGGTCTCTGTGAAACCCTGTTGAATCAGTGCTGCTTCCCATGACTCAGCATGTCTCAGAACACTGCAGCATTCAGCACTCAGCCTCCAGCAGCTAAATCAATAAAAAAAAATAAAAAGGAAACAGATGCTGCTGGGATAGTCCAGCAAGTACATATAGATAAAGGTGAATGATTGCTATCAGTACAGAATAAACAATATATGTAAGCCTACTATTTAATAAATGCCACCTTGATATGTAAATTGTAAATCAGTGGTTTCCGAATGTTTGTCATGCCCCCTTTTGGAGCTGAAAATATATAAGCCCGTAAGAACATGAACTGCATAATACTAGGGTGTAGAATAACTATGCACTCATAGAAAATCACACACAAACACGTAAACGCATTTTGAGGTCAATAATGCACCAGCTCGGGGAATGGTCTTCCAGTGTGCGACTGGTGCTGTTATGTAGATACTGTGGGGAATGGGGTTATTGGAGTGGACAGGTGTTAGACAGGAACAGCTGGGCTCATGTAGCATGTCTGCTCAGAGAACCACTGATTCACTCTCATATCGGGTTACTGACTTCCCAGTGCCGCAGCATTCAGCTGTCTTACATTCTGCTGCAAACCACATCACTTTCAGGCCAAACACACAACAGACAAACTGGGATTGTTTGCCTGCAGGTTGTTACACCCTGAGCTGGCTTTGTAGAAGATGCTGTGAAATACAAAGGCTCAGCTGAGAAAGAAGCAGAATAAAAGGAGTCTTTACAGAGATGTATCATTGAAGCCTAATTTGAATTTAGGCCATTGATTGAGCAGATTTAACAAAAAGAGCATTTAAACATAGGCGTAATCACTACAATATAACCAATAAAGCAAAAGATTAACAGATTTGGTCAAAATTGAGTTAATTCTGGAATCTCACTTTCTGTGTTAGTACATAAAAATGTGTCTGCAATAGAGATGTATAAACATGTTTGGACTGTCAATATGAAGCCAATTTTAAGATGGGCAAGAAATCAGATAGAACCCATTTTAATTGTTAGATACTGCATCTCCACATTCCCTAAAGATGATCCAAAGGCAGAGTATCTGCATTCATATTATGTGGGCTTTGGGGGTGAAATGATCATCCTAAAATAATAAGATTAGTCAAGGCAACCTTTCTATCTGTTACACAAAACCGTCAACCTTTTTACCCTCAACCTCACTGCCTCTGTAGGGTGGAATATTTGGATAAGGAATGAGAGCCTCCCATTGACAACAGGAAATGTAGATGAATATGACAAATCAGTGTCAAATTAACTGCATTACAGGGGTGGCGCAATGACAGGCAGATAGCTTACTATATAGTTCTATAAGTAAAGCCACATTAGCCATAAACACATTTTTGGAAAAAACTGTATATTTGCCCTGCTTTTAAAAGTTATAGCGGAAGAAATGCATCCCTACATTGATTTTTCCCCCATCATTCACCAGCGTAATGTGTCTTTAAGAGAGCTGTGTCTGTTTGGCTGCTCTCCAGAGACTTCGAGCCAGGAAGTCCATTTGATGCTAATACAGCCAGACAGTCACCAGCAGGCTATGCACAGCCACAGCCCCACAGTGTACAGCGTGGTCCAGGGGAAGTCCACGATGCATCTGCCCACCCTGCTAACACAGGATATCATGTTACAAAAATACAAGATAATGTTGGGGCATTGCTGCAGGCCCAGCTGGCTGCAACTCATTATACTGTACCATACTGTTGTGTCTAGATTGTATGTAACATAAGCTGTTTTGATTAACTTAAATGTGCTGCATGTAGCATGACAGCATTATCATACCATGTATAAATCATCAACATGTAATCAGTAAAAAGGCTGGCCGTCTCTAATGACCTTAAGACTGCATTGCAGAATTCCCGGTAGGCGTTGGCTGACGGCAAAATCATTACTGTCATGATAAGATGAAAAGGGGGAGGGATCGTGAAGTAACAGGCTTTATGGGAAATGTGGTTTTAATTAGAGACAGGAAATTCAGAGGGGGTACGTATTAGGGGTGGCGGAAAAAATCTATACAGCATAGTATCGCAATATTTTCTGTGGCAATACTGTATCGATACACAGATGCCAAGTATTGATCTTTTATGATACATGTGTTGGTCAGTTTGTCTGCTTGACAATCCCATTTTGCGGCAATACATATTGAATATTGAAGTGAGATGAACAAACAGAGAAATGTATCTTTTTAGATAAAACAGATGTTGACAAAGTTTCCTTTTGGAGACATAATTTGAAATTGGGAAAAATTTGAAGTTGGAAAAAAGTTAATGAATTGCAATATATCGCAGAATATTGCAGTATGTTTAAAATCGCAATAATATCGTATCGTGACATAAGCATCGTGATGATATCGTATCGTGAGGCCTCTGGTGATTCCCAGCCCTAGTACGTATTCACACTTTGAGTCACTGTCTCTAAAATACAGTGAGTGCCAGGAAGCTCAGTTAATAGAACTTTTGTTGTCCCTCTTCTCTGGAACAAACTGCCAGATCAAATTAGATCTGTCACATCTGTGTCTAGGTGTAAAGGCTAACTAAATTTGTTTTAACCTGGACCCTATTTTTGTGTATAAGTGACTGAGGGGAACAACTTTTTTGAAATTGGTCCAGTGCTAGACAAAACAAGGTGCAATGTAACATCACTGAGCAATTGCGCACCTTCAATTTACCTCCAGTAAAAGTGCTGTTTTGGCTACTGACAGGCAGACAGATTATTATTCTAAGTGACTGGCAACATTATGGAAAGGATCCCTATAGAGATAGACCTTTTAGTTAAAGAATAAGATTATTTTATTTAACATGAAACAGCCCCTAGAATTGTTTAACGTCAAACCCACCAGACTCTGTTTAAATAATTCTATCACCATAAAACACACTACATTCAAAGTCGACAGAAACAAAATAAAATTATCAAAAGACATCTTGGTTTGTCTTTCCACTGCTACAATAATGACCACTCTGGTTTGGTTGAAATAAATTCTTAATTCACCCACTTACATATGGAAATATGCTGGCTTTATATATGCTAAAAGTATTGTTTATTTAAACGGAGTCTGGTGAGTTTGGCGATGGCCATTTCCGTCTGTTTCTTGTTATACAAAAGTGATCTTACTCCTTAACAAAAAGGTCTATCTCTGTAGGGATCCTTTCCATAATGTTGTCACACAGACACTTATAATAACAATCTGAGCCTGTCAGTGGCAAAAACAGCCCTTTTAGTGGACAGAACTTGATGGTGTGCATTTGCCCTATAGGGTTACATTGCAGCCTGCCTGGTTGGACCAATACTGGACCAATTTTAAAGATGTCTGTTCACATAAGTCACTTAGACACCAATGCATGGGGAAATACAGAAATTACCCTTTAAGCAATTGACTACAATAGTGAGTTTGTAAACCAACTTTAATTTTAAACATCACATACAACTGACAATGTAGTGAAATTCAATTTCCCCATCCTAAACAATAGGAGCAGTGGACACATGCATAATACATGCACCCAGGGAGCAACTTGGGGTTCAGTGTCTTGCTCAAGGACACTTTGACATGAGGGTGGAGGAGGCCAGGTTCGAACCACCAATCTTGTGGTTGAGGGGCCGACCCTCTGTACACTCTGAGCAACATGCCATCACACTTGCGATTATATTACATATTATATATTATATTACAGCCCGACGTGAAGCATACATGTGCAAAAATGTAGGTTACCAATATCATTGAAAGTGATTATTTGCTGTGTACGGATCAAATGAGTTCTATATCATTAAGGTTTGCTGACAAGGAATGTATGCCTGAGCTGGTACGAGTTGTTTTGTATTTCTTTAAACCAATCCCAATCGTCTTGGGCGGCGCTAAATTCCAGACGCAGCAATGGTGGCTCTGCAAAATAGTCTTGGAAAGGAACTTGTTTTGGTGAAACATTTGCACCCTGCTAAGGAAAACATCAGATAAAATATTAAGTTAACAGTAAAGTGAGCTATTGAAATGAGCTGGATACATGGTTAAACATCGCCATGTGTACTTCGTCCATAGCAAATCCCTGCCAATTGGTCCCAAAACGTCCCAGTTAGATAGCTAATGCCGTAAACATATTCTTTGTAAATGTTTACAATAATTTACCAAAAGAACCGATCAGGCCTACCTTATTGTGCTGTCTAAATTTTCTTCAAAACATGCCATATGGGGCACCGTCATGCCAGCGTCCCCGTCGTATGCTTCCGTTTGGTAGCTTGCTAGCTCGGAGGTTGTTGTTGTTTCCTGCATAAAGGGATTTTGAGAAAGGCAATATCCAGAGAGCATAAGGTGAGGGACAATGCCCAACATTCGGCCCTCAGGCTTCATCCTGAAAATGTACTTCCATTGATCCAGGCTAGGATGAAGGTGATCATCAAATCCAGATACAATCAGACACTGACAAAACTGTATGTTCAGTGTCATCCAGATCCAGCAACCCTCTCAGTGCATACATACCTTGAAATGATGATTTTAATCCTTACAGGAAACATATCTGTTACTGTGATCACACATGTGACCCTTTGATGATGGACAGGTTTTCCCAGCATACCATCCTGCTCCTCAAACCTGGACAGAGGACAATAGGCAAAACAGGCAGACAGAATACATCCATTCTTATCAGTACAACTTCCTCCTTATACATTACATATTTGCATTTGGTCAGTTTGCACTTCCCTGTGTGGTTACCAGCATACAATGGAGCCTTACTTTCCAAACATCGCAAATAGACTGGAGAGGCAGTGATATAATGGGCTACAGTTCAGACAACATTCTAAAAATGAGTGCAATATTTATATACCAATTAAAACACATAGTATTTCTTATTCTAATCTGAAAACAACCACTAATCCTGAAGTGTATTGTGTGGCTGGTTACCATTCACTTGGTTATGGCAAATGAACTCACTACAGGGATGTGCCATATCATATCGTTCACGATAAAACCGGTATCATTTGTAAAATCATGATATGAAATGAAAAAATTATATTATGATGGTGGCAATATTTCAACTTCTTGACATATGTGACAGATTTGCACTTTGTTGTACTATTTGTATTTTATAAAGAGGAACCGAGATATCTTTTATCTATATCTTATCTATTTTGTTGCAATTGTATGTTCTTGAAATTAATTAAAAAATATTGTTTAGTGGTTTGTCATGTCATCATTAAACAGTTTCAAATCTCTTTAAATCACAGATAATAAAAGTAAATAAACCATGCTTTATTTAGGTTGTTAGGTAAGTTTTTCAAATTGTTTTTTGAATTGATTAAGACAAAATTTGGTCAATCAGCTTTTTCATTTACTGTAATCAACTATGTGATCATTGATCTTTGTATATTTTGTATTCTGGTTTATATGTGATGTAATGCTTGTCACGTGTTGTTTGTTGTTAAGTTTTTATCTGTTTTGATAGTATTGTCTGTATTGTCTATGTTGTCTATATTGTTCTTTTATCTCCCTTGCGCAGGGACCACAGATGTAAATTAGCTGTATAGCTAACTCTGGTACAGGGCCTGAACTGTGCATGGTCCCTGACAAATAAACTAATAAAATACAAAAAATTAGGTTTCCAGTTTATAAGCAGGTCCTGCTTTTCAATATGCAACATGCCAAGCAAAAAAGCACATTCTGTTGTGTTATGCTGCCACATAGTGGTACCTTTTGGAATTATTTTCACATGGACAGTAGATTCCACAGCAGCTCAAACTACTTACTGTACACTTTGTTAAACCCCCCCCCCCCCTTTTGTTTAATATATGGTCTAATTTTAAAGATACCTGTTTGTTTTTGTAGCTATGAAAGTAGCAATTGTTGATTTTGAAATGAAGTAAACATGTCGTGTGAATGATCACACTTTTTTTACATTCTTTGCATAGGATATGATGAGCAACACAGTGGTGCAGTGTCTTTCGCCCCAATGTCAGCTGGGATTGGCTCCAGCTTCCTGCAACCCTGTAAAGGATACTCAGGTGCACATAATGGATAGATGACGAGCAAATTGGCATCCTTTTGATTCGTTTTAGTGACAAATGAAAGGACTACCCAAGTTAAAGTGTGTCTGATGGATTGCGCTTGATCACACTATGAAGTGTGTTTCACAATGATCAAATGACTGTTTATTTAAATGGAGTGTGGTGGGTTTGGGCGATTTTGGTGGTGTTTCACGTTAAATAAAAAGGATGTTACTCTTTAACAAAAAGGTCTCTGTAGGGATGCTTTCCATAGTGTTGTCAGACAGTAAGTATAGTAATCTGAGCCTGAGTGGCAAAACATGCAGGGAATTGATCAACCAAAAACAGGTGAAAAGTAATCAGGGTCAACACATTCTCACACCCAACTCGTAAAATAAGGACGTTCGGTCAGGAGCCTTTCTCGTTCTTATTTGACGTTAAAAGTCTCCTTTAGCGTCTCATGTAAACGTGCTTGGTCGCCACTATTGCCGTCCCTTTTTCGGAGAAAAACAACGGGGAAAGGACGCCTCAAAAGCCGGGAAACACACGCCGGACACGGGGAAACAAAACGCCACACACGGGGTGCAAACCCGAGTCTCCTGAGTGAAAGTCCGGTGTTTTACCCATCCACCGTCCTTACCCAGCAATTTCCCCTTACGTACCACTCGCTAAGTCTCATCCAACTGCGGCTCTCCCCAGTACGTTACACAAATACGCCGAAGGGTGCCTTTTTCGTCGCATCAGACGCTGAAGGACACTGAAGGACACTGACCAAACGTACTTATTTTAAGAGTTCAGAATGAGAACGGGTTGATCAGGGTTGGGTAGGCAATCAATCACACAGTTTGGAAAGACAAAGACAGGAAGTGAAGTATCTGAAACGAGACAAGACAAGACAAAACAGGAAGTAATGACTAAATCAACAATACTATAGTTTAAACACAGTTTGATTTATTTGATAATAAAAAAAACAACACTTACAACACTGCACAGCAGTTATTACATAGGCCATATTAAACATCACTGAGTATAAAAGCACCTCTTGGTCACAAAAGGCAAAACATTTAAAATTGAGATTGAAAATGCTACATGGTTCTTGGTAACTATTTCTTTAAGGCCCCTTTAAACATGATCAGTGACAACACGTTCTCACTTCGAACTCATATAATATGGACGTTTGGACAGTGGCTGTCAGCGTCTGAAGCGACGAAAAAGGCGTCCTTCAGCGTGTTTGTATATAACGTACCGGGGAGAGCAGGCAGCTATACGTGGTTTAGCGAGTTTAGGGAGGTTGGTTGGGGTGGCGGATGTGTCAAACACAGGACTTTCACCCAGGAGAACCGGGTTCGTGTCCTGCTTGTTGTGTTTCCTGAAGTCGCTTTCTTCTTTGACCGCCCCGTTATTCCTGCGTGTCACGGAAGCGTACGCCCACCCACGACCTTTTCCTTAACATAACTGCGTTAAATAAGGACGCCAATAGTCCCGACCAAGCGCGTTTAGTTAAAGCACGTTATATGAAGCTAAAGAAGACTTTTAGCGTCAATAACAACGACAAAGGCACCTGACCAAGCGTCCGTATTTTAACGAAACAGGAGTGAGAACCTGTTGTCAGTGCAACACAACACAGTTTTTAGATTTGTTTCACTGTACTGCTGCACTGTAAGCAAATGTGTTTACCCATTAGACTACTGAATCAAAAATTTATAAAATCAAGCCACCTCTTCTAAAGTGGCTATGATTTTCTCTTAAAGCTATAGTGTGTGACTATTTTATATAAATGAATGTCCGTTACATTTAAGGCCAAACTCTTTCTGTATTTCTCAGTATGGTTATGTATACAAAATAATAATAATAACTTTATTTGATATAGCACCTTTCACAGACAGAGTCACAAAGTGCTTCACATGATAACAATTTTTACAAAACATAGTAAGTTATACAACTAAAAAGACTAAAAACAGTCATTAAAAGACAACATTTTACATACAGGAATCAAAAGCAAATTTAAACAAGTGCGTCTTCAGCTGCTTTGGTGTCGACATTCGTGACCATCAGCTCAAGTGATGTGTTTTACGTCACAGCTGAGAAAGGACATCAGCGGTGTACGGCCCGAGACAAAGAAAAGGACATAACGATTACAAAATAATTACTTCTTCTGAAGAGTCCATAACTGTTTTTATCCTCTGTGTCCTCCTTGATTTGACGGAATAAACGCTAGCAACTGCGTGTAGGATATGGGATGGTGAGGTTGTTTGTCCTTTATACAGGCGCATGGAGGGATCACTGAAGATATGCCCATTTTGCTGCCTCATTCTGGAGATCCCGTAGTCAGGCTTGAAAGACTGATCATCACTTAGACTGTCCTGCAATTCTTAGCCCACTACCCCACGCAGACCCCAACCACTCCACACATTCTGATTGGCTATGTTCTCTACAGCCAGATTTCCTGCTGTTAATTGTGTTTGTTCCCACTTGTTGTCATGTGTAAATTTAATGTAAAAATGTATATTACCTGGTATCCTGCACATTCTTTGATACCAAAGATCTCAATTACTTCCTATACAATTTGCTGCTTATTTCATTGTTACAGTGCTTAACTATTCTATTTATAAATATAGCTTGTAAATCCTAGATTATACCTCTAATACTTGATATCTGCACATTATCTGTTCTGGTACCAAATATTCTACTTAACGTGACTTTAGTATTGGCTTATTTCATTCCGTCAGTGCTTAACAATGGTATTATAGTTCATGTAAATCCTATTTCATACCGGTTACTTGATATTGCACATTAACTACATTTAAGGCCAAACTCTTTCTGTATTTCTCAGTATGGTTATGTATACAAAATAATAATAATAACTTTATTTGATATAGCACCTTTCACAGACAGAGTCACAAAGTGCTTCACATGATAACAATTTGTACAAAACATAGTAAGTTATACAACTAAAAAGACTAAAAACAGTCATTAAAAGACAACATTTTACATACAGGAATCAAAAGCAAATTTAAACAAGTGCGTCTTCAGCTGCTTTGGTGTCGACATTCGTGACCATCAGCTCAAGTGATGTGTTTTACGTCACAGCTGAGAAAGGACATCAGCGGTGTCAGCTTCGGAGACAAAGAGGACATAACGATTACAAAATAATTACTTCTTCTGAAGAGTCCATAACTGTTTTTATCCTCTGTGTCCTCCTTGATTTGACGGAATAAACGCTAGCAACTGCGTGTAGGATATGGGATGGTGAGGTTGTTTGTCCTTTATACAGGCGCATGAGGGATCACTGAAGATATGCCCATTTTGCGCTGCCTCATTCTGGAGATCCCGTAGTCAGGCTTGAAAGACTGATCATCACTTAGACTGTCCTGCAATTCTTAGCCCACTACCCCACGCAGACCCCAACCACTCCACACATTCTGATTGGCTATGTTCTCTACAGCCAGATTTCCTGCTGTTAATTGTGTTTGTTCCCACTTGTTGTCATGTGTAAATTTAATGTAAAAATGTATATTACCTGGTATCCTGCACATTCTTTGATACCAAAGATCTCAATTACTTCCTATACAATTTGCTGCTTATTTCATTGTTACAGTGCTTAACTATTCTATTTATAAATATAGCTTGTAAATCCTAGATTATACCTCTAATACTTGATATCTGCACATTATCTGTTCTGGTACCAAATATTCTACTTAACGTGACTTTAGTATTGGCTTATTTCATTCCGTCAGTGCTTAACAATGGTATTATAGTTCATGTAAATCCTATTTCATACCGGTTACTTGATATTGCACATTAACTAGTACCAAAATTCTACTTTCATTCCATCAGTGTGCTTAACTGTTATTCTATTAAAAATAGCTTGGAAATCCTATTTCACCAAATATTCTACTGACTCTGTTTTTAACATTTGCTTTTTTCGTTCCGTCACAGTGCATAACTTTTATTCTATTGTTAAATAGAACTTGTAAATCCTTGTGTCACAAGTCAGCATTGCAGTTATAATGGTCTGTTCTACTACTGTTTTTACCTCAGTATGTATATATGTGTATATATATAATATATATATGTGTGTGTGTGTGTGTGTGTGTGTGTGTGTGTGTGTGTATTTCAGCGATCTGACATGTCTTGTTTCAATGACAGTTACTGTACTTTGAAATGTGGAATTAAAACGCCAAATGGAAATTTGTCTGGTTTGATCAATCATTATTCTTGATAAACTGCATGCAGAGGTGGGTAGAGTAGCCACAAATTGTACTCAAGTAAAAGTACTGTTACTTCAGAATAATATGACTCAAGTAAAAGTAAAAAGTAGCCATCCAAATAATTACTTGAGTAAGAGTAAAAAAGTACTCGGTGAAAAAACTACTCAAGTACTGAGTAACTGTTGAGTAACGTCTGATTTATTTTTTAACATAAGCATTCAATCAGACGGACAAAAATACAAATAATCATCTTTAGGCAAATTATAGTTCATCCAATCAATAAAATAAATAAAAACTAATTAATTACAAAATAGCTTACATTAAAATAATCCAGGTAAATTCAAGTACTTAAAAAATAAAATACATAAAATAATAATACATAAAAATAAATAAGCACAAGTAACACAAATTTCCAAACCTACTTTTTTTTACCAGGCTCTGCAGGCAGAACTAGAACAAGGTAATGGAGCTGCTGTTTGGCACTTTTACTAAGGTAAACATGCTTTCATTATGAGGCCAGAGGCCTGTACTATGAAGCAAGATTTGGGGTTAACGAGCTAACTTCAGGTTCAACCCAGGGTTTTCTTTATCATGAAGGTGGATCACTTGATACCGGGTTCAGTCGCCGTGGTAACTCATGCTGGACGCCTAACCTGGTCGGGAGCAGGTTATGTTGGAGATCAGAGATCAACCGGTGTAAAAGCACGGCCTACTGACCAATCAATAGGCCTACTCGATTGATAACGGCGTCACCGTTCTTATAGAAGATCAGGCGGAGCTCGGTGCGGAGAGAGAGAGAGAGAGAGAGAGACGGGGGAAGAGTGCGCTCATAAAAGTTAAAACATTTAGAGACCGACAACGCCGTAAACATTCCCTGATGGGTATATTTATGAAATATATAGATTTGAATGGGAGGGAATTACATATCGGCTATTTCTCTGCTTCTTGAGCCAATGCGCACAGCGGTTTGAATTATGTTTTTTATATTTTTTATTTGCTCTCACGATCGCTTCCACTGGCAGGATTTCAACTGAAATAATAGGCTAATTACGGCAGTTTAGGGAAAGCACAAGTGTAATTATGGTCAGATCTTGGTCCTGACTGATGGGGAAGTGATATTGATAAGTGTTGATTTACGCATCAGCGTCGCCTATTTTTTGTTGCCAGCTGACGAGACCGCACAACTACGTTTGATTGGTGAACAGTCACGTACGTGGTAGAGCCTTTGGTGGAAGTCTCTCTCTCTCTCTCTCTCTCTCTCTCTCAAAATAAAACATTAAAATGAGGCGTACGCGGGGGAATACAAACAATGACACGTAGAATACCAAAGAAGTAAAAAGAAAAGTAACGAGCTCATTGTAGCCTAATGTCGCGGAGTAAGAGTACAGTTTCTTCTTCACAAATCTACTCAAGTAAAAGTAAAAAGTATAGTGATTTAAAACTACTCATAGAAGTATATTTTTTTCAAAAACTTACTCAAGTAAATGTAACGGAGTAAATGTAACTCGTTACTACCCACCTCTGACTGCATGCTATAAATATTAAATATAAATAAATATATATACACAATAAGCGGCGATCGCTCGAAAATAGCGTTTGCCTCCGACGGGCCGCAGAAGGGCCACCTTTGGTATGACGGCGGCGGGACGGCGGTTGGCCCGCGGGCCGGCCTCGGAACGAAGGCGGTAGGAAGGTGGTGGTGGTGCGCTGGCAAACGTGTTTGCGATTACGCCATTCTGACGCTTCTACTGCCTCTGGAGCACCGCTGGTGGTCCGCCGACTCATTGCTATCTGGGATGTTGTTTATAAGTAAAAAACAGTTAAGTACTGTGGTACCATGTTCATTTTATTCTGGGGGGGTGGGGGGCTTTTCCTTTTATTTGATAGTGACAGTGGATAGACATGAAAGGGGGCAAGAAAGAGAGCACACGCTTTTACTGGGTGAGCTAGAGGCTTCCCCTGTGGAACCATGTTTTTCACAATTTTGTATGTAAGCAGAAGTTTGCTTTTGAAGCGTTATAATATGGTATACCAGGAGATGGCAGCATACTCAAAATGAATTTGGACTGGAGCTCCTGCTAATGTGTGGAGAATTGGTCTGTCCAGAAAGGTGGCTTTTCTGGCTAGAAAACAAATGCTTTGATTTATCTAGGTGAGGGCTTTAAAAGTGCCCCATATTATGAAAAAAAAAACACTTTTTCTGGGATTCGGGGTATTATGTTGTGTCTCTGGTGCTTCCACACGCATACAAACTTTTTTGAGTGAGATAGGGGTTTCTGAATGTAACCTGCCTTCAGTCTCTGGGCGAGCTTTTCAAAATCTGCACGGCTTTCTAAGTCACTAGCCAAAACGAGAGGCTAGGGGGCTAACCGTTAGCATGCTAGGGCTAGAATGCTAGATTGTTCTGAATGGCAAAACAGTGCTACAACACACACACAAATTCACCCTAATCTACAAAATAAATTTTATAGAACTACATACATGTCCCTGTTCTGCAGGTATTCCACGCAAAGTGTGAAGTGCGCCCTCGTTTAGAAGAAGTCTCCCGGCTAATCCTGCCTTGTACTGACTGAAGTTAGAGAAACAGCTAGCTAGCTCATGTAATCCTTACCTAGCTACTGCATATGTGTGACTGCCAACAAAGATGTTACAGAAGTTGAGATGTCTCACTCTGTAGCTAAACAGAGACCTGACACAGGGTGAAAAGAGAATCTGCAGCAGTGGGCAGTACAACAAAAAGATGGTGTTTTTAAAAAATTAAACCATGTAATCCTATTCCGATACAATCTCAAATTACAATTATGAAAATGAGCATAATATGGCCACTTTAAATCCATATTTCCACCTAATAAAAACCTGTCTAAAATGCAGCCAAGATCATTTATACTGTTTAGCAATAATATGGAAATCTCCAACTTAACCCCAAAAACCCTGGTGAATTTTACTTTAGGACCAAAAGAACGGCTTAATTTTCTTAATTGTGTGACGTCAAAAACTGTAACGATTCACGGGTAGTAAGTTACGGGTTTGACTGCCGTTCCAGGGCACTTTCATGGGTAGAAGGTTGTGAAAACACGGGTTATGGGTTGCCTGGAATGCAGCATAAGTCATTATTTTGAGATACTAAGTAAATATTTTGAGATATTAAGTAAATATATTGAGATTCTATGTCAATTTGAAAGTTTCTCATTACTTTGAGATTCCTAGTCAATATTCTTAGCTACTGAGTCAATATATTAAAATACTAAGTCAATTTTTGAGATATTTAGTCAAAATATTGAGATACTAAGTCAATATATTGAGATTCTAAGTTAATATTTTGAGATATGTAGTTAATATTTGAAAGTTTCTCATTATTTTGAGATTCTATGTCAATATATTGAGATTCTAAGTCAATATTTTAAAGGTACTCATTATTTTGAGATTCTTAGTCAATATATTGAGATAGTTAATATTCTGAGATGCTAAGTCAATGTATTGAGATTCTATGTCAATATATTGAGATTCTAAGTCAATATTTTAAAGGTACTCATTATTTTGAGATTCTAAGTCAATATATTGAGATACTTAGTCAATATTCTGAGATACTAAGTCAATGTATTGAGATACTAAGTCAATATTTTGATATTCTAAGTCAATATTTTCATATTTCTAATTAATTTGTGATTCTTAGTCAATATTCTAAAATACTAAGTCAATATTTTGAGATATTTAGTCAATATATTGAGATACTATGTCAATATATTGAGATACTATGTCAATACATTGAGATACTATGTCAATACAATGAGATACTAAGTCAATATTTTGAGATATGTAGTCAATATTTTGTCTTTATAATACATGATGAGCAACACGGTGGGCAGTGTCCCTCGCCCCAATGTCAGATTGGCTCCAGCTTCCTGCAATCCTAAAAGATACGCAGTTACACATAATGGAGAGATGATGAGCAATTTGGCATCCTGATTAGTTCTTGTTTTTTTTTTGTTTTTTTTTGGGACTTTTCCCTTTATTTGAAAGTGACAGTGGATAGACAGGAAAGGTGGGAGAGAGATGGGGATGACACGCAGCAAAGGGCCGCAGGTTGGACTCAAACCGGGGCCGCTGCAGAGGATACATACTTTAATCAGTCAAACACTGTGTTATGCCTTCACATTTCACAATAAACAATTCAGGAAAAACAAGTGCGTTCATTTATAGCCAGTTAAAATAATATAGCTAGCTAGCTAGCAAAGCAACTAACTGACAGCACGTTGGCTAGTAGCTAAACTAGTTAACTGGCGAATCACCTGGCTAGCTTGAAACTAGCTGGCAAATTAGCCTGTCAAACTCAATAAACATGACCATATGCCCATGGGCATTATGAACTTGTTTCATTAATTCATTAATATAATTCAGACCAGACGGATAAGCTGTAGCTAGGCTATCCGTGCTTTCATGATAACGGCTAGCTAAATGGCTAACGTTAGCTAGCTACGTTGTTAGCCAAACCAACCAACTAGCCTCGACAATATAAAGATACTACTTTAATAGGTAACGCAACACAGACTATAGGCTGGTCCGAGATGAACTGTGCCTCGCCTGTTAAGTAAACGAGAGCAGGCGGCAGCAGCCGGGGGCGGTGACAAAAATCCGCTCTCAAGTCGGACAGTTTTCCAGCTGATTCCAGCAGCCTTCAGGCTGAACAGGAAGTGACAGAAACACTGTGGTCCGATTCCGATTTAATAAAATGTTATCAGACCCATATATCTGCTCCGACACAGTCTCCAGTTGATTTTATTATGACAGAGTAGCTGTCAAAATGCTCTACATGCGATCTCTTGCTGATTTTAATTAACAACACACTGTAGATCTGAACAGATTTAGTCTCTCCGACTTCTAAACATAACTATCAGCCTCACAACATGTGTTCTGTACAGAATAAGCATTTAAATCAGACAAATAGCAGTTAAAATCCCTCCGATTCAAAATCAATAAAAAGTTTATATAAAACGTCATCATGTTGAGTCAATTCTGAACCAATCAGCTGTTAGATCAGCTGAGAGGCCGGCGTTTCCCAGCATGCACTGGGTCCGCCTGCGTCCACCTGGCTCTTGCAGTTGGTGAAAAGCAACTGCGCTACCTGCGTCTCCGAACTGCGGCCGCCTTGGTCGTGAGATTATCGTTGCCCACGTGTGCATGACGTCAGAGCAAGTCGGGATCAAGTCGGACACAAATCTAACCAGCATGCATTGGGCGGCGATCGCCGGTGATCGATTCTGCGCAGATCTGGCTCATCTCGAACGAGCCTAATGTGAATTAGACATGTAGTGTACACAAACCTTGTATTACTTATTTGCCTCGCTGGATAACCAGTCAGGTTCTCTGCTTAGACGAGCGCTCGGTGTGTGGACTCCGGTGGATGTCAGTACCCGATCCGTACCGCCCGTATGATCCGTTCTGCGCATGCGCATGATTACGTGATGTGATGACGTTCGAAGCACAAACAACCCACGTGCTGGGTCAACCGATGTATGTTGGGTTGATGGATTTTGACTCAACGCATGAGTTGCACAAAATAACCCAAACTCCACATAAATAACCCATAATGGGTAAAACATTTCATAACCCAGCAGTTGGGTAGATGAAATAACTCAGCTGTTTTTAGGGTGTACACTCACCTAAAGGATTATTAGGAACACCTGTAAGATTTCTCGTTAATGCAATTATCTAATCAACCAATCACATGGCAGCTGCTTCAATGCATTTAGGGGTGTCGTCCAGGTGTACACAATCTCCTGAACTCCAAACTTAATTCCAGAATGGGAACGAAAGGTGATTTAAGCAACTTTGAGCGTGGCATGGTTGTTGGTGCCAGACGGGGTGGTTTGAGTATTTCACAATCTGCTCAGTTACTGGGATTTTCTAGGGTTTACAAAGAATGGTCTGAAAAAAGAAAAACATCCAGAATGCTGCAGTCCTGGGGGGCGAAAATGGCTTGTTGATGCTAGAGGTCAGAGGAGAATGGGCCGACTGATTCCAGCTGATAGAAGATCAACTTTGACTCAAATAACCACTCGTTACAACCGAGGTATGCAGCAAAGCATTTGTGAAGCCACAACACGAACAACCTTGAGGCAGATGGACTGCACCAGCAGAAGACCCCACCGGGTACCACTCATCTCCACTAAAAATAGAAAAATGAGGCTACAATATGCACAAGCTCACCAAAATTGGACAGTTGAAGACTGTAAAAATGTTGCCTGGTCTGATGGTAGAGTCAGAATTTGGCATTAACAGAACGAGAACTTGGGTCATGCCTTGTTACCACTGGGCAGGCTGGTGGCGGTGGTGAAATGGTGTGGGGAATGTTTTCTTGGCACACTTTAGGCCACTTAGTACCAATTGGGCATCGTTTAAATGCCACAGCCTACCTGAGCATTGTATCTGACCATGTCCATCCCTTTATGCCCACCATGTACCCATCCTCTGATGGCTACTTCCAGCAAGATAATGCACCATGTCACAAAGCTTGAATCATTTCAAATTGGTTTCTTGAACATTACAATGAGTTCACTGTACTAAAATGGCCCCCACAGTCACCAGATCTCAACCCAATAGAACATCTTTGGGATGTGGTGGAACGGGAGCTTCGTGCCCTGGATGTGCATCCCACAAATCTCCATCAACTGCAAGATGCTATCCTCTCAATATGGGCCAACATTTCTAAAGAATGCTTCCAGCACCTTGTTGAATCAATGCCACGAAGAATTAAGGCAGTTCTGAAGGCGAAAGGGGGTCAAACACGGTATTAGTATGGTGTTCCTAATAATCCTTTAGGTGAGTGTAGCTCAGTGCTGATTGCAATGGTAACACTTTATAATAATGGTTCATGTATGACTTCATGCATGAAAAAGCATGCATTCATTCATGTAGTACTTCATGAACTATCAGTAATGTGCAAGGATTAATAGTATCTGATTCATGACTTAATGCAGAAACAATGCGTTAATTAATGCATCAATTAAGGTATATGAATCATCATGATTTCTGATGTATTAATGATGCTCATATATTCTTCAAAAAAACTGACCAGTCACAGCAGTATACATATATTCTAATTTTTTTTAATCATGATTAACTAAACATTATGTCTTCATTACTTCATCATGTTTTTGGCCCTTCAAATAAAGTGCTGACCTGGTCCGTCTTTAACATTTATACAATAAGAAATATTTAATGGTGGCATACAATTACTGTAAATGTATTAAGAATTAAAGGAGTGGGTTTATTTTTGCTAAGGTCACTGCATTGACACAAAATACAGTATACTGCAGATGCATTTTTAGTTGTGAATGTTTCTTTATTCACAACAACATAAGTCATTTAAACAGTAATGTCTAAGAACAATGCTCAGCCAGCAGTATATTTATGAATTTTACTTTTTACTAACTTCTAAATGTCTGAACACAAGAAATGTCTTGACATTTATTTTTATTTTTGGTGTCACAAAGATTGGGGCATATGCCACCATTATTAATGTTAAAGATGGAGCAGGTCAGCACTTTATTTAAAGGGCCACCAACATGAAGAAGTCATGTTTAGTTAATCATGATTACAACACTACAATTCTGTTTCTTTAACCTGTCACTTTAACTACAGATTTATTAAATGCATTATCAACTAAGACAATTTTACACAATAACATTTTTTATTTGATGTATTTTACTTTTTTTTTACAACATGGAACATTTAGCAACAGTGGGTCGCAGTAATGGTCAAGGATCTACAGCAGTGTGAAGTTTTCCTTGGGCTCACTGAACCTTCCTCACTGGAAGTCTTGTCTGCTCCACCCACCTCTCTGCCAGCTGTCTTTTACGCTGGAAAGTGACAGTAAAATACTGGTGAGGTATGTTGTTCAACTGATGAAGAGTAACCACAGTAGGCCATTGTGTATTCCTAAAACCTGCACCACATAAGAATGAGGGCTGCATCTGTCCCTGATGATACACTGAGATATTTAGCTTACTGTTGTGGCATCAGGTTTACTTTAAAAAGCTACGCAAGTTTCCTCTCAGTGGTTACTGCAGCACCCCTAAGGGTGGAGTCAGGTGTATAGAAAGTTTGGTACCAACACAAATGTTTGTTATGACATAAAGGTTTTTTGCTAAATGTTAAAGGTGCAACTGCTAGTGACCCACAACTACAAGTTCACAACACATTCTTTGCTAAAAGGAGCTGCAGCATTCGTTTGTCTGTGCTATGTGCATTCTAAAACTAAAGCAGACAAATATTGTGATGTACATGGCTCTTAATAACATTAGTGCAGTTTAAAAATTACTGAGTAAAATACACTGTAAACCTTTGATGTAAGTATACAGCTAAAATCTCACATTATCTTGCTGTTTTAATGTTATACAGGATCATACTGTAAATGGTAATGCATTCTGGGAGAAAAGAATATTACAGCACTATCTGTGAATGTTACAGATTACAGTTATTTACTGTTAATACCAATGCATCTTGGGAAAATAAAGGAAAAGGCGGGAATTACACTGCAGCCAGTATATTACTGTAAATTCAAATAATACAGTAAGAAACTGTATATCTATTTACAGTATAATACCTTAAAATGTAAAAACAGTATGCAAACTGTAAATAAACAGTAGTTTACTGGCTAGGCTGCTGCCAGTATAATACTGTAGATTTACGGTGAAAAGTTTTACAGTGATATCAGTTATGGACCATGAGAATAAGCAGCAAAATGTCCTTACAGAATCAAAAGTAAAAGTAATTCATATGCTTGCCCCGTTTTCAGAGTGCATGTACACTATATATAATTGCATTACTACTACTGATATGAACAGTATTTTATTTTGTAGCTATTCAAATTGGTGCTAATTTTAACTACTCCATATATTATTAGGATATTTAGGAATATCACAGTTCACATCCTATTTATTTAAGTGGATTATAGGTTTTGTGAAGTATAATACAGTATTTCTCTCTGAAAGGTAGTGGAGTAACAGTATGAAGTAGCATAAAATGGAAGTCATCAAGTAAAATATTATTACCTCAAAAGTACAGTAAATAAGTTACTTTCCACCATGGTCTTTGGTGTAAATTGTGGTAATATGTTACCTTTTGGGAGGACGTTTTTCTCAAAGTATCCCGGCATGTTCATGTTGCCAGCTGGCCGGTACTGCCCAACCACAAAGACCTTGTGGCCATCAGTGGCCATGCCCACACCCAGTTCTTTGCTGTCTTTCCACACCACCTGAGTAAAATGACCTGCAGGAGGAAACACAGCAGTGGGGTACTATCTTCCAATGTGTTATTCACTGCATAATATAACATCTGAACCTGAACATAAATACAATTACAGAGCAGTAGTAGTAACTAACTTATGGCGTAATCTTTAAGTAGATAATAAAGACCAGTCATAGGTTTAGACATAATTTCCCATTTACTTGAGTGTCCAAACTTTTGACTGGTACTGTACATATTTTAGGGATGCAGATATACACATGTATTATTGATTCACACATTTCAAATGTATTTATATTTACAAACTTCTTAGAACTCATCATGATGTGGGTTGAGTTTTACCAGTATTGCTGCTGAATCCAGGGCGGCTCCAGTTGTAATTCTTGATCTCACTGTACCACGAATCTACAGCTTCTTTCCCTAAAACATGGAGGAGACAAAAATAAATGAACATAATATGAACATTTAAATTGGTAGTTGAAGTTTGAGCTTCATAGCCTAAACAGAGTTGCTCTAAAGGCAGATAGTTGGATTTGAACTGCAGTTGGTGAAGGACAGTTTAGCCCAGGGGTGTCAAACAAACGGCCCGTGGGCCAGAACCGGCCCGCCAAGGGGTCCAATCAGGCCCACTGGATGACTTTGCAAAGTGTGAAAATTGCAGAGAAGTAATTCACTCCAATTCCAAATTTACAACTTTAATCACAGAGAATATCGGAGTTCTTTTTCCGTAAATTTATGACTTTAATCCTATAAATTATTATTTATTTTTTTTCTCTCGGGTCTGTAACATTATTATTTTTTCATACAATGGCCTTAGAACGCTGTCGTAGCAGAAGCAACTTGTGTTTGCCAACATCAAGCTGACAAGAAAATCTGTGGCAGATAAAGTTTCAGATCTTTCTGGAGTGGTTTACTGGTCTGGCCCACTTCAGATAAGATTAGGGGGATGTAGCCCATGAACTAAAATTAGTTTGACACCCCTCGGTTAGCTGCTATCGCAAAGTAGCGATTTTCCTAAAAAAACCTAATAGAAATGGCAACATTATTTCTCAAAATTACAGGTGGGTGGTAATTGGTAAAACATACTGGAGACAGTAGAATAAGTACAGAAGAGTGATACATTCAGAGAAAGGTCTTGGGTCTCTAATTCACCTGTCAGTTTAAGGGTTGCTGAGCTCCACATATTGTAGATGTTCTCTCCGTCCTGAGTTTTACTGTGTTGCAGGGCGTTGATTGCCAGCAGGTGATTGGCCCATTTCTGAGCTGAAGCAGACAGCTCGCTGCTAAGGGTCATCTTTGGCGTGTTGTGCTTCAGCCTGTAGGCATTGTGGGTTTCCAGGAACTCCCGCTGAAAGCTTGCATCTGTAGAGAAATCAATCGATATCAATTGATAAGCTTTTACTGCTTAGAGGAAACATTTTTTTTAAACATTGTGGATGTAGACATGATGAATCCTGCCCTGTGATGATATATTATGGAAAGCTGTGGAAAATATTTCCTGAGCAGACAAAGCACTAACCTGCCATTGTGCATGTGGTTATGAAGGCTGAAATGAAATAAGAACAGAGTTTAAAATTTAAAAATAACCCTAACCCTAATAACACAAAAATACAGAGTGAAAAAATAACCATAAAATCCAATAAAGTATTAAACGTTAGCGTGGTGGTGATGAAAGGAATAATTTCATACAGTCATGACTGCAGTGATCTCCAGCACTTACCTGGTTCAGGGTCTGGAGGGATGTCCTGTGAAGATACAGTTCCCTTTGCTGTCTTGAAGTCAGTATTTATGAGAAAGACCTCTCCCTCCTCGTCGATGCGTAGGAGGAGACAGATACCCAGCCCTTGCCTGTAATTATTTCATTGTGCCACCATCCTTTTTGAAAATGACTCAGCATTGTTGTTTTCAGGATGATCCATATTCTTCACATGCTAATTCTGAAAGCCATTAGTAAAGGAATAATAATAGCGAAACAAAAGAAGGAGATAGGCGTTTTGCCAAAGAAAACATGTAAACAGAGAGCAGATGAGTACTGCTAGGTGCTGTCAAACAGGTTGTGGCCACGTCCCCTCCTGTAAAGAATGGATTTCTTTCTCTCTCTTGCCCTCCAGCAGCATCCGCCGAGTTGAGACCTGAAATAAACATAGTCAAACAGAAGACTTCAAACACACATGGATTTTATCAAGTCACTAATAAAACAATACTTCTAGGCCCCATGCTTATGTTTACCACAAATCCAGCAAATGTCTTTCTAACCACAGTGACATGAGTTGCTCACAACAACGCTTCACTGCAGACTCCCATTCTGAAAATCACATCATCAGAAGTGACACTCTTATGTAGGTGTGGTTTTGTGTTGCTAGTGAATTTTGACACCAACTGAAAAAGTTTGCCCTTCAGTAGAAGGGTTAAGGCTGTGTTTTTGGCTGTCAGTCATCCAAACGTCATCCAACAATGCACACAGATAAAAGATGGAAATACTCAAGTACAGTGCAGGTACTTAAAAAATGTACTTTAGTACAGTACTCGAGTAAACATAATTAGTTGATTTCCACCACTGCATTTTTACATTACAACATGAGAATTTAGTTATAAAAAGCAGTCACACACACAAACACACAACATCAAAAAAAGAACTTCTCAGAGGAACTGATGTTTTTTAGGGGTCCAAGCCCGAGGGGGCATGGGAACCGCGTAATGCAATGCATCGCGGTTCACAGCTCCAATGGAGCGTGGAACCCTATTGTTTTTCTACTGATTATTAGGGGTCCAAGCCCGAGGGGGCAAGGGAACCGCGTGTTGCAAGGGAACCGCGTGTTGCAAGGCAACGCGGTTCACACTCCAGCGGAGCGTGGAACCCTATTGTTTTTCTAAGGATTTTTATTATTTTCCATTATTCTTCTCCGCCTAAAACTCCGACTGCAGCCTAAACTGTACATGGTGGGGGGTTGCCATTTTCAGGACTGGTCCAAATCCCTGCAAGGACCTCAGTCTCAGAAATTGACCCATTTCCACCACTAGGTGGCGCTATAGCAGACAAAAACGCGTTTGGCCCTATAACTCCCACACCGTACACCCGACATTCAAAAGCCATACATCTACGCTTTCACTGGATCCAACTGAATCACGTGATATAGGCCACGCCCATTTCCGCCTAGACTTTTATGCGTGAAAAATCGTGATTTATCAAAAACCTACTTTTTCGAACTCCTCCTAGACCGTGCGACCGATCTGCACGAAACTTGGAACCTAGCATCTCCAGACTGACCTGACAAAAATTTATAAAAGGATTTTTTGTACGATAAAAATTGCGCATATAACGCACAAACTAATTTGTGTAGCTAACTATGAAAACACCAACTTTGCCATATCTCAGCCAAAATAAATGCTATCAACCCCAAACTTTAGATTATTCTTTGCCATGACCCTCTGGAGGTACCCCATGCGTTTTACGAAAATTGGTCACTAGGGGGCGCTACAACTACAAAATGTTTATATCTCATAAACGGCTCTTCCGATTTATACGAAATTTAATGCGTACCATCTGGGGCCAATCCTGAGGCCATCTCTAGAATGGAGTACTGAGGGGTCAAAGTGGGCGTGGCCTATGTGACCCAATGTGACCCAAGTCTAGATATACCACTTACACTAATGTGAACAACTTTAAATTTACAGGGTAGATGGATAATCGGCCATCGACCACACCTACCAAAAATTACACATGTGGACCACTAGGTGGCGCTGTAATGTTTTTTTGTCTTTAACTCCCACATTACACATCGCACATTAGAAGTTGTTACATCCACGTGTTCCTTGAATCAAGCTGAATTACCTGATATAGGCCAACCCCATTTTCGCGCAAAATGTTTTTCGCAATATCGCGCAATGTGCAAAACCAACTTTTTCGAACTCGTCCTAGGCCGTGCGACCGATCTGCACGAAACCTGGTAGATAGCATCTCCAGATGGACCTGACAAAAGTTATTGAAGGAATTTTGCTACGTTAAAGTATGCACATTTGACGACAAAACCAATTTTCCTAGATAGCTACTACACACATATCATATCATATCTCGGCCAAATTAAATGTTATCGGCAAATATCTTGAGGTTCTTGTTCAACATCTGACGACGATACTCTGTACCAAATTTGGCGAAGATCGGCCTTTAGGGGGCGCTATAAGCAACGTTTATTTGTTTTCCCGCCAATTTTCTCAATGCATTTCAATGGGAAATTTGCAATTGCAATATCTCTGCCACAGTAAAAGCAATCAACACGAAATTTGTGTGGCGTGGCGTTCTATGGCTACCTACCAAATTTGGCAAAGATCGGCCATTAGGGGGCGCCAAAATCAACATAAAAGTATTTTGCACTGTTAATCAATGTTAATGGAATATTTGCAATGGTAATGTATCAAAGACCTTGCAGCTCACACTTCTCAATATTTACTGATGTTTACCTCCTACCGTTACGTTTTGGTTTTCGCATTTGCGTGCTCCCCTGATGGTCTGCAATAAACAAACTTCTTAACCCACCTGACAAAGTTTCTACAACCTTCACAGTGGACAAGTGTAACTCTTTTCTCCCACTTTTTCAATCCAAAATCAACACCATTCATATGCGCTGATACCGTGCAAATAAACATTGCAGTTGGTGCTAAGTGGAGAGTCTGTCATAGTGTGATTGGGCATGTCGGTGGCATTGATTCTTAATTTCCCACGAAGGTGATCGCGGTTAAGTGTCAGTTAAACTTCTCATCTCCAATCCTATCTGTATTTGTGAGACGTGGCTCTGTCCTGAGTTGAAAGCCTACTTTACGGCTTTATTATCGAGTTAATAGGCGCATGTGTTCGTGTCGGTCGCTGTCCATTTCCTAAGGTTTTGAAATGCAAACAAATTTTGACTACTTCATTTTTTTTAAACGACGTGCGCCTGTTAGCACCCTCAGAGGAAAACATCAATCAGCGCCTATGACACCATTTACAACAACCTGACCACCTCCCCTGCTCTTTCAACCACCACACCTGCCGGTACCTCCACCCTCTAAGTCACTCTCTCATTTCTCTCTGCTGTCCCCTGTGGTCAGGGGGTTGAGAAGTTTGTTTATAGTAGAGAATTGTTAAAAGTAGTCTGTATATGCATGGAGATGAACTGTTAACCACTACATTTGCAACGGCAAAGTACCGCGAGACCTCGTACATCAAACCTCGACATTCACCAACGTTTGCCCCCTACGTAATGCTTCCGGTCCCGCGATTGGTGCAGCCCGGGTCATCGGGGACCCGACTGGCGGCTCCCGGGGCATGGCGGACGACTGGCATCGAGGGCGCGAATGGCATCGGCGCGAATGGCATCGGAGGCGAATGGCGTCAGAGGCGAATGGCATCGAAGCGAATGGCATCGGAGGCTTGGGCCCCGGTCATAACTGCTTGCAGTTCTAGTTATTTTCCGCTTCTTCTTCTCCGCCTAAAACTCTGACTGCAGCCTAAACCGTACATAGTGGGGGTTGCCATTTTCAGGACTGGTCCAAAACCCCGCAAGGACCTCAGGGGCAAAAATCGACCCATTTCCACCACTAGGTGGCGCTATAGTGGACAAAAACGCGTTTGGCCCTATAACTCCCACACCGTACACCCGACATTCAAAACCCATACATCCACGCGTTCCCTGGATCCAACTGAATCACGTGATATAGGCCACGCCCATTTCCGCCTAGACTTTTATGCGTGAAAAATCGTGATTTATCAAAACCTACTTTTCGAACTCCTCCTAGACTGTGCGAACGATCTGCACGAAACTTGGAAGCTAGCATCCCCAGACTGACCTGACAAAAGTTATAAAAGGAATTTTTGAGATCAAATTGCGCATATAACGCACAAACTAATTTGTGTAGCTAACTATGAAAACACCAACTCTGCCATATCTCAGCCAAATTAAATGCTATCAATGCCAAACTTTAGATTATTCTTTGCCATGACCCTCTAGAGGTACCCCATGCGTTTTACGAAAACTGGTCACTAGGGGGCGCTACAACTACAAAAAGTTTATATCTCATGAACGGCTCATCCGATTTTATACGAAATTTGATTCGTAGCATCTGGGGGCAATCCTGAGGCCATCCCTAGAATGGAGTACCGAGGGATCAAAGTGGGCGTGGCCTATGGGACCCAATGTGACCCAACTCTAGATTCACCACTTACACTAATGTGAACAACTTTAAATTTACAGGGTAGATGGACAATGGGCCATGGACCACACCTACCAAAAAGTACACATGTGTGAATAACTAGGTGGCGCTGTAATGTTTTTTTGGCTTTAACTCCCACATTACACATCGCACATTAGAAATCTTTACATCCACGTGTTCCGTGAATCAAGCTGAATTACCTGATATAGGCCACGCCCATTTCTGCGCAAACGTTTTTTCGCAATATCGCGCAATGTGCAAAACCAACTTTTCGAACTCGTCCTAGGCCGGCGCACCGATCTGCACGAAACCTGGTAGGTAGCATCTCCAGATGGACGTGACAAAAGTTATTGAAGGAATTTTGCTACGTTAAAGTATTGCGATTTGACGACAAAACGAATTGTCCTAGCTAGCTACTACACACATATCATATCATATCTCGGCCTAATTAAATGGTATCAGCAAATAATTTGAGGTCCTTGTTCAACATCTGACGATGATACTCTGTACCAAATTTGACGAAGATCGGCCTTTAGGGGGCGCGCTATAAGCAACGTTTATTTGTTTTCCCGTCAATTTTCTCAATGCATTTCAATGGGAAATTTGCAATTGCAATATCTCTGCCACAGTAAAAGCAATCAACACGAAATTTGTGGTGCTCGGTTCGGGCGTGGCGTTCTATGGCTACCTACCAAATTTGGCAAAGATCGGCCATTAGGGGCGCCAAAATCAACATAAAAGTATTTTGCACTGTTAATCAATGTTAATGGAATATTTGCAATGGTAATGTATCAAAGACCTTGCAGCTCACACTTCTCAATATTTACTGATGTTTACCTCCTACCGTTACGTTTTGGTTTTCGCGTTTTGCGTGCTCCCCTGATGGTCTACAATAAACAAACTTCTTAACCCACCTGACAAAGTTTCTACAACCTTCACAGTGGACAAGTGTAACTCTTTTCTCCCACTTTTTCAATCCAAAATCAACACCATTCATATGCGCTGATACCGTGCAAATAAACATTGCAGTTGGTGCTAAGTGGAGAGTCTGTCATAGTGTGATTGGGCATGTCGGTGGCATTGATTCTTAATTTCCCACCGAAGGTGATGCGGTTAAGTGTCAGTTAAACTTCTCATCTCCAATCCTATCTGTATTTGTGAGACGGTGGCTCTGTCCTGAGTTGAAAGCCTACTTTACGGCTTTATTAGCGAATTTAAGTAGTGTTGGTCGGTTGCTGTTCCATTTCCTAAGGTTTTGAAATGCAAACAAATTTTTGACTACTTCATTTTTTTAAACGACGGTGCGCCTGTTAGCACCCTCAGAGGAAAACATCAATCAGCGCCTATGACACCATTTACAACAACCTGACCACCTCCCCTGCTCTTTCAACCACCACACCTGCCGGTACCTCCACCCTCTAAGTCACTCTCTCATTTTCTCTGCTGTCCCCTGTGGTCAGGGGGTTGAGAAGTTTGTTTATAGTAGAGAATTGTTAAAAGTAGTCTGTATATGCATGGAGATGAACTGTTAACCACTACATTTGCAACGGCAAAGTACCGACAACCTCGTGCATCAAACCTCTCGACATTCACCAACGTTTGCCCCCTCACGTAATGCTTCCGGTCCCGCATTGGGTGCAGGGCGGTCATGCGGGACGACAGCGGCGGCTCCGGGGCATGGCGGACGGGCGAATGGCGCATCGAAATGGCAATGAAGGCCGAGCCGAATGGCATCGGAAGCTTAAGGCGCTGCGCGGTTGGAAGAAGGCGGGCGAGTGCCGTTAACTGCTTGCAGTTCTAGTTATTATTCCGCTTCTTCTTCTCCGCCTAAAACTCTGACTGCAGCCTAAACCGTACATAGTGGGGGTTGCCATTTTCAGGACTGGTCCAAAACCCGGCAAAGGACCTCAGGGGCAAAAATCGACCCATTTCCACCACTAGGTGGCGCTATAGTGGACAAAAACGCGTTTGGCCCTATAACTCCCACACCGTACACCCGACATTCAAAAACCATACATCCACGCGTTCCCTGGATCCAACTGAATCACGTGATATAGGCCACGCCCATTTCCGCCTAGACTTTTATGCGTGAAAACATGATTTATCAAAAACCTACTTTTTCGAACTCCTCCTAGACTGTGCGACCGATCTACACGAAACGAGGCTAGCATCCCCAGACTGACCTGACAAAAGTTATAAAAGGAATTTTTGTACGATCAAAATTGCGCATATAACGCACAAACTAATTTGTGTAGCTAACTATGAAAACACCAACTCTGCCATATCTCAGCCAAATTAAATGCTATCAATGCCAAACTTTAGATTATTCTTTGCCATGACCCTCTAGAGGTACCCCATGCGTTTTACGAAAACTGGTCACTAGGGGGCGCTACAACTACAAAAAGTTTATATCTCATGAACGGCTCATCCGATTTATACGAAATTTGATGCGTAGCATCTGGGGGCAATCCTGAGGCCATCCCTAGAATGGAGTACCGAGGGATCAAAGTGGGCGTGGCCTATGGGACCCAATGTGACCCAACTCTAGATTCACCACTTACACTAATGTGAACAACTTTAAATTTACAGGGTAGATGGACAATGGGCCATGGACCACACCTACCAAAAAGTACACATGTGGACAACTAGGTGGCGCTGTAATGTTTTTTTTGGCTTTAACTCCCACATTACACATCGCACATTAGAAATCTTTACATCCACGTGTTCCGTGAATCAAGCTGAATTACCTGATATAGGCCACGCCCATTTCTGCGCAAACGTTTTTTCGCATATAGCGCGTAATGTGCAAAACCAACTTTTTCGAACTCGTCCTAGGCGCGTGCGACCGATCTGCACGAAACCTGGTAGGTAGCATCTCCAGATGGACGTGACAAAAAGTTATTGAAGGAATTTTGCTACGTTAAAGTATGCGCATTTGACGACAAAACGAATTGTCCTAGCTAGCTACTACACATATCATATCATATCTCGGCCTAATTAAATGGTATCAGCAAATAATTTGAGGTCCTTGTTCAACATCTGACGATGATACTCTGTACCAAATTTGACGAAGATCGGCCTTTAGGGGGCGCTATAAGCAACGTTTATTTGTTCAGCCCACTAACTCAATGCATTTCAATGGGACATTTGCAATTGCAATATCTCCGCCACAGTAAAAGCAATCAACACAAAATTTGTGACGCTCATTCGGCATGCCGCTCTGAGGTTCCTTACCAAATTTGGCGACGATCGGCCATTAGGGGGGCCGCTATAATCAACATATAAGTGTTTTGCCCTGTTAATCAATGTTAATGGAATATTTGCAATGGTAATGTATCAAAGACCTTGCAGCTCACACTTCTCAATATTTACTGATGTTTACCTCCCTACCGTTACGTTTTGGTTTTCGCATTTGCGTGCTCCCCTGATGGTCTACAATAAACAAACTTCTTAACCCACCTGACAAAGTTTCTACAACCTTCACAGTGGACAAGTGTAACTCTTTTCTCCCACTTTTTCAATCCAAAATCAACACCATTCATATGCGCTGATACCGTGCAAATAAACATTGCAGTTGGTGCTAAGTGGAGAGTCTGTCATAGTGTGATTGGGCATGTCGGTGGCATTGATTCTTAATTTCCCACGAAGGTGATCGCGGTTAAGTGTCAGTTAAACTTCTCATCTCCAATCCTATCTGTATTTGTGAGACGTGGCTCTGTCCTGAGTTGAAAGCCTACTTTCGGCTTTATTATCGAGTTAATAGGCGATGTGTTCGTATCGGTCGCTGTCCATTTCTTAAGGTTTTTGAAATGCAAACAAATTTTGACTACTTCATTTTTTTTAAACGACGTCCGCCTGTTAGCACCCTCAGAGGAAAACATCAATCAGCCCTATGACACCATCATTTACAACAACCTGACCACCTCCCTGCTCTTTCAACCACCACACCTGCCGGTACCTCCACCCTCTAAGTCACTCTCTCATTTCTCTCTGCTGTCCCCTGTGGTCAGGGGGTTGAGAGTTTGTTTATAGTAGAGAATTGTTAAAAGTAGTCTGTATATGCATGGAGATGAACTGTTAACCACTACATTTAACCGCAAAGCCCGCACCTCGCAATGGCATCAAACCTCTCGACATTCACCCGACGTTTGCCCCCACGTAATGCTTCCGGTCCGCGTTGGTTGCAGCCGGGTCATCGGGGACGAACCTCGGCGTCCCCCCGGGGCATGGCGGAACGACTGGCATCGGGCGAATGGCATCGAGCGAATGGCATCGGAGAATGGCGTCAGGCGCGAGGAATGGCATCGAAGCGAATGGCATCGGAGGCTTGGGCCCCGTCATAACTGCTTGCAGTTCTAGTTATTATTCCGCTTCTTCTTCTCCGCCTAAAACTCTGACTGCAGCCTAAACCGTACATAGTGGGGGTTGCCATTTTCAGGACTGGTCCAAAACCCCCGCCAAGGACCTCAGGGGCAAAAATCGACCCATTTCCACCACTAGGTGGCGCTATAGTGGACAAAAACGCGTTTGGCCCTATAACCGCCCACACAAAAAACGACATTCAAAAACCATACATCCACGCGTTCCCTGGATCCAACTGAATCACGTGATATAGGCCACGCCCATTTCCGCCTAGACTTTTATGCGTGAAAAATCGTGATTTATCAAAACCTACTTTTCGAACTCCTCTGAGACTGCGACCGACTCTGCACGAAACTTGGAAGCTAGCATCCCCCAGACTGACCTGACAAAAGTTATAAAAGGAATTTTTGTACGATCAAAATTGCGCATATAACGCACAAACTAATTTGTGTAGCTAACTATGAAAACACCAACTCTGCCATATCTCAGCCAAATTAAATGCTATCAATGCCAAACTTTAGATTATTCTTTGCCATGACCCTCTAGAGGTACCCCATGCGTTTTACGAAAACTGGTCACTAAGGGGCGCTACAACTACAAAAGGTTTATATCTCATGAACGGCTCATCCCGGTTATATCGAGAATTTGATGCAATTGCAATATCTCTGCCACAGTAAAAGCAATCAACACGAAATTTGTGGTGCTCGTTCGCATGGCGTTCTATGGCTACCTACCAAATTTGGCAAAGATCGGCCATTAGGGGGCGCCAAAATCAACATAAAAGTATTTTGCACTGTTAATCAATGTTAATGGAATATTTGCAATGGTAATGTATCAAAGACCTTCCGCTTACCACTTCTCAATATTTACTGATGTTTACCTCCTACCGTTACGTTTTGGTTTTCGCATTTGCGTTGCGTCCCCTGATGGTCTACAATAAACAAACTTCTTAACCCACCTGACAAAGTTTCTACAACCTTCACAGTGGACAAGTGTAACTCTTTTCTCCCACTTTTTCAATCCAAAATCAACACCATTCATATGCGCTGATACGCGTGCAAATAAACATTGCAGTTGGTGCTAAGTGGAGAGTCTGTCATAGTGTGATTGGGCATGTCGGTGGCATTGATTCTTAATTTCCCACGAAGGTGCGCGGTTAAGTGTCAGTTAAACTTCTCATCTCCAATCCTATCTGTATTTGTGAGACGTGGCTCTGTCCTGAGTTGAAAGCCTACTTTACGGCTTTATTATCGAGTTAATAGGGCGCATGTGTTGGCGCGGTTCGGCTGTCCATTTCCTAAGGTTTTGAAATGCAAACAAATTTTGACTACTTCATTTTTTTAAACGACGTGCCTGTTAGCACCCTCAGAGGAAAACATCAATCAGCGCCTATGACACCATTTACAACAACCTGACCACCTCCCCTGCTCTTTCAACCACCACACCTGCCGGTACCTCCACCCTCTAAGTCACTCTCTCATTTCTCTCTGCTGTCCCCTGTGGTCAGGGGGTTGAGAAGTTTGTTTATAGTAGAGAATTGTTAAAAGTAGTCTGTATATGCATGGAGATGAACTGTTAACCACTACATTTAGCGACGCAAAGTACCGCGAGACCTCGTGCATCAAACCTCCGACATTCACCAACGTTTGCCCCCTCGTAATGCTTCCGGTCCCGCGTGGGCGGCGCCGGGTCATCGGGGACGACTGGCGCGGCTCCCCGGGGCATGCGGACGACTGGCATCGGAGAATGGCATCGAGCGAATGGCATCGAGGCGAATGGCGTCAGAGGCGAATGGCATCGGAGCGAATGGCATCGGAGGCTTGGGCCCCGTCATAACTGCTTGCAGTTCTAGTTATTATTCCGCTTCTTCTTCTCCGCCTAAAACTCTGACTGCAGCCTAAACCGTACATAGTGGGGGTTGCCATTTTTAGGACTGGTCCAAAACCCCCGCAAAGGACCTCAGGGGCAAAAATCGACCCATTTCCACCACTAGGGTGGCGCTATAGTGGACAAAAACGCGTTTGGCCCTATAACTCCACACCGTACACCCGACATTCAAAAACCATACATCCACGCGTTCCCTGGATCCAACTGAATCACGTGATATAGGCCACGCCCCATTTCCGCCTAGACTTTTTGCGTGAAAAATCGTGATTTATCAAAAACCTACTTTTCGAACTCCTCCTAGACTGTGCGACCGGTCTCGCGCGAAACTTGGAAGCTAGCATCCCCAGACTGACCTGACAAAAGTTATAAAAGGAATTTTTGTACGATCAAAATTGCGCATATAACGCACAAACTAATTTGTGCAGCTAACTATGAAAACAAACCAACTCTGCCATATCTCAGCCAAATTAAATGCTATCAATGCCAAACTTTAGATTATTCTTTGCCATGACCCTCTAGAGGTACCCCATGCGTTTTACGAAAACTGGTCACTAGGGGGCGCTACAACTACAAAGTTTATATCTCATGAACGGCTCATCCGATTTATACGAAATTTGATGCGTAGCATCTGGGGGCAATCCTGAGGCCATCCCTAGAATGGAGTACCGAGGGATCAAAGTGGGCGTGGCCTATGGGACCCAATGTGACCCAACTCTAGATTCACCACTTACACTAATGTGAACAACTTTAAAATTTACAGGGTAGATGGACAATGGGCCATGGACCACACCTACCAAAAAGTACACATGTGGACAACTAGGTGGCGCTGTAATGTTTTTTTGGCTTTAACTCCCACATTACACATCGCACATTAGAAATCTTTACATCCACGTGTTCCGTGAATCAAGCTGAATTACCTGATATAGGCCACGCCCATTTCTGCGCAAACGTTTTTTCCCAATACTCGCGCCAATGTGCAAAACCAACTTTTTCGAACTCGTCCTCGTCCGTCGCGCCCGATCTGCACGAAACACTGGTAGGTAGCATCTCCAGATGGACGTGACAAAAAGTTATTGAAGGAATTTTGCTACGTTAAAGTATGCGCATTTGACGACAAAACGATTATTGCTGCTAGCTACTACACACATATCATATCATATCTCGGCCTAATTAAATGGTATCAGCAAATAATTTGAGGTCCTTGTTCAACATCTGACGATGATACTCTGTACGCCAAATTTGACGAAGATCGGCCTTTAGGGGGCGCTATAAGCAACGTTTATTTGTTTCGCCCACTAACTCAATGCATTTCAATGGGACATTTGCAATTGCAATATCTCCGCCACAGTAAAAGCAATCAACACAAAATTTGTGACGCTCATTCGGCATGCCGCTCTGAGGTTCCTTACCAAATTTGGCGACGATCGGCCATTAGGGGGCGCTATAATCAACATATAAGTGTTTTGCCCTGTTAATCAATGTTAATGGAATATTTGCAATGGTAATGTATCAAAGACCTTGCAGCTCACACTTCTCAATATTTACTGATGTTTACCTCCTACCGTTACGTTTTGGTTTTCGCATTTGCGTGCTCCCCTGATGGTCTGCAATAAACAAACTTCTTAACCCACCTGACAAAGTTTCTACAACCTTCACAGTGGACAAGTGTAACTCTTTTCTCCCACTTTTTCAATCCAAAATCAACACCATTCATATGCGCTGATACCGTGCAAATAAACATTGCAGTTGGTGCTAAGTGGAGAGTCTGTCATAGTGTGATTGGGCATGTCGGTGGCATTGATTCTTAATTTCCCACGAAGTTGTCGCGGTTAAGTGTCAGTTAAACTTCTCATCTTCAATCCTATCTGTATTTGTGAGACGGTGGCTCTGTCCTGAGTTGAAAGCCTACTTTACGGCTTTATTATCGAGTTAATAGGCGCATGTGTTCGTGTCGGTCGCTGTCCATTTCCTAAGGTTTTGAAATGCAAACAAATTTTGACTACTTCATTTTTTTTAAACGACGTGCGCCTGTTAGCACCCTCAGAGGAAAACATCAATCAGCGCCTATGACACCATTTACAACAACCTGACCACCTCCCCTGCTCTTTCAACCACCACACCTGCCGGTACCTCCACCCTCTAAGTCACTCTCTCATTTCTCTCTGCTGTCCCCTGTGGTCAGGGGGGTTGAGAAGTTTGTTTATAGTAGAGAATTGTTAAAAGTAGTCTGTATATGCATGGAGATGAACTGTTAACCACTACATTTGCAACGGCAAAGTACCGCAGACCTCGTGCATCAAACCTCTCGACATTCACCAACGTTTGCCCCCCCTACGTAATGCTTCCGGTCCCGCATTGGTGCAGCTTCGCGGGTCATCGGGGACGACTGGCGCGGCTCCCCGGGGCATGGCGGACGACTGGCATCGGAGGCGAATGGCATCGAAGGCGAATGGCATCGGAGGCGAATGGCGTCAGAGGCGAATGGCATCGGAAGCGAATGGCATCGGAGGCTTGGGCCCCGTCATAACTGCTTGCAGTTCTAGTTATTATTCCGCTTCTTCTTCTCCGCCTAAAACTCTGACTGCAGCCTAAACCGTACATAGTGGGGGGTTGCCATTTTCAGGACTGGTCCAAAACCCCGCAAGGACCTCAGGGGCAAAAATCGACCCATTTCCACCACTAGGTGGCGCTATAGTGGACAAAAACGCGTTTGGCCCTATAACTCCCACACCGTACACCCGACATTCAAAACCCATACATCCACGCGTTCCCTGGATCCAACTGAATCACGTGATATAGGCCACGCCCATTTCCGCCTAGACTTTTATGCGTGAAAAATCGTGATTTATCAAAAACCTACTTTTTCGAACTCCTCCTAGACTGTGCGACCGATCTGCACGAAACTTGGAAGCTAGCATCCCCAGACTGACCTGACAAAAAGTTATAAAAGGAATTTTTGTACGATCAAAATTGCGCATATAACGCACAAACTAATTTGTGTAGCTAACTATGAAAACACCAACTCTGCCATATCTCAGCCAAATTAAATGCTATCAATGCCAAACTTTAGATTATTCTTTGCCATGACCCTCTAGAGGTACCCCATGCGTTTTACGAAAACTGGTCACTAGGGGGCGCTACAACTACAAAAAGTTTATATCTCATGAACGGCTCATCCGATTTATCACGAAATTTGATGCAATTGCAATATCTCTGCCACAGTAAAAGCAATCAACACGAAATTTGTGGTGCTCGTTCGGCATGGCGTTCTATGGCTACCTACCAAATTTGGCAAAGATCGGCCATTAGGGGCGCCAAAATCAACATAAAAGTATTTTGCACTGTTAATCAATGTTAATGGAATATTTGCAATGGTAATGTATCAAAGACCTTGCAGCTCACACTTCTCAATATTTACTGATGTTTACCTCCTACCGTTACGTTTTGGTTTTCGCATTTGCGTGTCCCTGATGGTCTACAATAAACAAACTTCTTAACCCACCTGACAAAGTTTCTACAACCTTCACAGTGGACAAGTGTAACTCTTTTCTCCCACTTTTTCAATCCAAAATCAACACCATTCATATGCGCTGATACCGTGCAAATAAACATTGCAGTTGGTGCTAAGTGGAGAGTCTGTCATAGTGTGATTGGGCATGTCGGTGGCATTGATTCTTAATTTCCCACGGAAGGTGATCGCGGTTAAGTGTCAGTTAAACTTCTCATCTCCAATCCTATCTGTATTTGTGAGCGTGGCTCTGTCCTGAGTTGAAAGCCTACCTTACGGCTTTATTATCGAAGTTAATAGCGCGATGTGTTCGCGTGGCTCGTCGTCCATTTTCTAAGGTTTTGAAATGCAAACAAATTTTGACTACTTCATTTTTTTAAACGACGTGGCGCCTCGTTAGCACCCTCAGAGGAAAACATCAATCAGCGCCTATGACACCATTTACAACAACCTGACCACCTCCCCTGCTCTTTCAACCACCACACCTGCCGGTACCTCCACCCTCTAAGTCACTCTCTCATTTCTCTCTGCTGTCCCCTGTGGTCAGGGGGGTTGAGAAGTTTGTTTATAGTAGAGAATTGTTAAAAGTAGTCTGTATATGCATGGAGATGAACTGTTAACCACTACATTTGCAACGGCAAAGTACCGCAGACCTCGTGCATCAAACCTCTCGACATTCACCAACGTTTGCCCCCCCTACGTAATGCTTCCGGTCCCGCATTGGTGCAGCTTCGCGGGTCATCGGGGACGACTGGCGCGGCTCCCCGGGGCATGGCGGACGACTGGCATCGGAGGCGAATGGCATCGAAGGCGAATGGCATCGGAGGCGAATGGCGTCAGAGGCGAATGGCATCGGAAGCGAATGGCATCGGAGGCTTGGGCCCCGTCATAACTGCTTGCAGTTCTAGTTATTATTCCGCTTCTTCTTCTCCGCCTAAAACTCTGACTGCAGCCTAAACCGTACATAGTGGGGGGTTGCCATTTTCAGGACTGGTCCAAAACCCCGCAAGGACCTCAGGGGCAAAAATCGACCCATTTCCACCACTAGGTGGCGCTATAGTGGACAAAAACGCGTTTGGCCCTATAACTCCCACACCGTACACCCGACATTCAAAACCCATACATCCACGCGTTCCCTGGATCCAACTGAATCACGTGATATAGGCCACGCCCATTTCCGCCTAGACTTTTGGCTGCTAAAATCGTGATTTATCAAAAACCTACTTTTTCGAACTCCTCCTAGACTGTGCGACCGATCTGCACGAAACTTGGAAGCTAGCATCCCCAGACTGACCTGACAAAAAGTTATAAAAGGAATTTTTGTACGATCAAAATTGCGCATATAACGCACAAACTAATTTGTGTAGCTAACTATGAAAACACCAACTCTGCCATATCTCAGCCAAATTAAATGCTATCAATGCCAAACTTTAGATTATTCTTTGCCATGACCCTCTAGAGGTACCCCATGCGTTTTACGAAAACTGGTCACTAGGGGGCGCTACAACTACAAAAAGTTTATATCTCATGAACGGCTCATCCGATTTATACGAAATTTGATGCGTAGCATCTGGGGGCAATCCTGAGGCCATCCCTAGAATGGAGTACCGAGGGATCAAAGTGGGCGTGGCCTATGGGACCCAATGTGACCCAACTCTAGATTCACCACTTACACTAATGTGAACAACTTTAAATTTACAGGGTAGATGGACAATGGGCCATGGACCACACCTACCAAAAAGTACACATGTGGACAACTAGGTGGCGCTGTAATGTTTTTTTTGGCTTTAACTCCCACATTACACATCGCACATTAGAAATCTTTACATCCACGTGTTCCGTGAATCAAGCTGAATTACCTGATATAGGCCACGCCCATTTCTGCGCAAACGTTTTTTCGCAATATCGCGCAATGTGCAAAACCAACTTTTTCGAACTCGTCCTAGGCCGTGCGACCGATCTGCACGAAACCTGGTAGGTAGCATCTCCAGATGGACGTGACAAAAAGTTATTGAAGGAATTTTGCTACGTTAAAGTATGCGCATTTGACGACAAAACGAATTGTCCTAGCTAGCTACTACACACATATCATATCATATCTCGGCCTAATTAAATGGTATCAGCAAATAATTTGAGGTCCTTGTTCAACATCTGACGATGATACTCTGTACCAAATTTGACGAAGATCGGCCTTTAGGGGGCGCTATAAGCAACGTTTATTTGTTTCGCCCACTAACTCAATGCATTTCAATGGGACATTTGCAATTGCAATATCTCCGCCACAGTAAAAGCAATCAACACAAAATTTGTGACGCTCATTCGGCATGCCGCTCTGAGGTTCCTTACCAAATTTGGCGACGATCGGCCATTAGGGGGCGCTATAATCAACATATAAGTGTTTTGCCCTGTTAATCAATGTTAATGGAATATTTGCAATGGGAATGTATCAAAGACCTTGCAGCTCACACTTCTCAATATTTACTGATGTTTACCTCCGTCCCATGGTTTTTCTACAATAAAGAAACTTCTTAACCCACCTGACAAAGTTTCTACAATCTTCACAGTGGACAAAATGTTACACTTTTCTCCCACTTTTTCAATCCAAAATCAACACCATTCATATACCCTGATACCGTGCAATTAAACATTGCAGTTGGAGATAAGTGGAGAATCTGTCATAGTGTGATTGGTTATGTCGGTGGCATTGATTCTTAATTACCCACGAAGTTGATCGCGGTCACGTGTCAGTTAAACTTCTCATCTCCAATCCTATCTGTATTTGTGAGAAGTGGCGCTGTCCTGAGTTGAAAGCCTACTTTACAGCTTTATTATCGAGTTAATAGCCGCGTGTGCTCATGTCGGCCGCTGTCCATTTCCTAAGGTTTTGAAATGCAAACAACTTTTGACTACTTTATTTTTTTAAACGACATGCGCCTGTGAGCACCCTTGGAGGAAAACATCAATTGGCGCCTATGACACCATTTACAACAACCTGACCACCTCCCCTGCTCTTTCAACCACCACACCTGCCTACCCCCTTCCACCCTCTCAGTCACTCTCTCATTTCTCTCTGCTGTCCACTGTGGTCAGGGGAGTTGAGAAGTTTGTTTATAGTAGAGAATTGTTAAAAGTAGTCTGTATATGCATGGAGATGAACTGTTAACCACTACATTTGCAACGGCAGAGTACCGCAGACCTCGTGCATCAAACCTCTCGATATTCACCAACGTTTGCCCCCCCTACGTAATGCTTCGGGTCCCGCATTGGCTCAGCTTCGTGGGTCATCGGGGTCGACTGGCGCGGCTCCCCGGGGCATCGCGGACGACTGGCATCGGAGGCGAATGGCATCAGAGGCGAATGGCATCAGAGGCGAATGGCATCGGAGGCTTGGGCCCCGTCATAACTGCTGGCAGTTCTAGTTGATTTTGTTTCTTTTGCCATTCATTCCATTGCCAGTTTAGAGTTGGTATGAGGAACTTTTAAAACATAATTCTGTGGCGAAATATTGCTAAAATTAATAGAAACATTGTTTTTGTCATTTTGGTGCTCAATGGTGTTTTAAGCCCCCAACGTCGACTTCAAGGCAGCGCTGCGACCGTTGACTTCAGCTCAATGGTGTTTTAAGTCCCCAACGTCACCTTTCAGGCAGCGCTGCGACCGTTGACTACAAGGCACCTAACCCTAACCTTGACCCTAACCAATGAGTATAGAAGTAACAAAGAGGCGAAACTCAATAGAACGTTGTGTTGCGTTCAGTCCAAGATGGCGGAGCTGCACTCTTTAGAACTTTCCATTGCAAGCTGCAGCTCAGTCATGGGTGCGTTTGTTGCAATGGAACATTCTAAAGAGTGCAGCTTGAGTTGGGACTATATTGGGTGGAAGTAGGCTACAGCCGAAGCACTGCTACTTGGGCACAGAGATATCACGCAGCACCTGAAAACCCCCAACTTACAAACAAAATCCTTTAAGTACCTGGGCATAACTATTCCAAAAGATCTCTCAAAACTATCAGAATATAACTACTCTCCTATACACCAAAAAATCAAAGAAGATATCACAAGATGGAGCCTCATCCCTTTCTTTAGTTTCAGCTCAAGAGTACAATCTGTGAAAATGAATATATTACCCAGATTGTTATACCTATTCCAAACCCTACCAATAGAAGTTCCCAAAGCCAGCTAAATGAATGGGACAAAATATTATCTAGATACTTGTGACAAGGCAAGAGACCAAGGGTTCGTCTCAAAACAGTGCAGTTAGCAAAGGAGAAAGGAGGATAGGGTTTGCCATCCCTCAAGGAATACTATTATGCTGCCCAGACAAGAGCTATACTATGATGGTGCAATCCTTCATATTCTGCACAGTGGAAAGACATTAAAGAAGACCTGTTTCCCATTCCAATACAAGGAATTATAGCTGATTCAAAACTGCAACAGTACATAGACAGTTCTGATAACCCATGGGTCAAATTGACTCTTAAGGTGTGGAAAAATATCATTAGAGAATATAAACTAGAAGGAGATCTACTGTCTCTTAAAACATATTGTCCATCCATCCATCTTCGTCCGCTTATCCGGTGTCGGGTCGCGGGGGGAGCAGCTCCAGCAGGGGACCCCAAACTTCCCTTTCCCGAGCAACATTAACCAGCTCCGACTGGGGGATCCCGAGGCGTTCCCAGGCCAGGTTGGAGATATAATCCCTCCACCTAGTCCTGGGTCTTCCCCGAGGCCTCCTCCCAGCTGGACGTGCCTGGAACACCTCCCTAGGGAGGCGGCCGGAGCATCCTTACCAGATGCCCGAACCACCTCAACTGGCCCTTCGACGCAAAGGGAGCAGTGGCTCTCAAGCTCCTCACGGATGACTGAGCTTCTCACCCTATCTCTAAGGGAGACGCCAGCCACCCTCCTGAGGGAAACCCATTTCGGCCACGTACCTTAGAGATCGGGAAAAAAACCTAACGGTAGATCGAGAGCTTTGCCTTCTGGCTCAGCTCTCTTTTCGTCTAACGGTGCGATAGATGGAATGTAATACCGCCCCCGCCCGATTCTCCGACCAATCTCCCGCTCCATTGTCCCCTACTTTCGCGAACAAAACCCCAAGGTACTTGAACTCCTTCACTTGGGGTAAGGACTCATTCCCTACCTGGAGAAGGGCATTCCATCGGTTTCCTGCTGAGAACCATGGCCTCCGATTTAGAGGTGCTGATCCTCATCCCAACCGCTTCACACTCGGCTGCGAACCGATCCAGTGAGTGCTGAAGGTCACAGGCCAATGATGCCATCAGGACCACATCATCTGCAAAGAGCAGCGATGAGATCCCCAGCCCACCCGAACTGCAACCCCTCCCCACCCGACTACGCCTCGATATCCTGTCCATAAATATTACAAACAGGATTGGTGACAAAGCGCAGCCCTGGCGGAGGCCAACCCTCACCTGAAACGAGTGCGACTTACTGCCGAGAACCCGGACACAGCTCTCACTTTGGTCGTACAGAGATTGGATGGCCCTGAGTAGAGACCCCATCACCCCATACTCCCGCAGCACCTCCCACAGTATCTCCCGGGGGACCCGGTCATACGCCTTCTCCAAATCCACAAAGCACATGTAGACCGGTTGGGCATACTCCCAGGCTCCCTCCAGGATCCTTGCGAGAGTGAAGATCTGGTCCATTGTTCCACGACCAGGATGGAATCCTGGAAACATATTGTTTCGCTTTGAAATGATTCAAGAAAATTATTTATTGGAGAAACAAGATTTCTTTAGATATTTACAGTTACGGCATTATGTTGACAAAAGGGTTAAAAATGTAACAGAGGCTAATTCCAGTCTCATAGAACTGTTTAAAAGAGCGTATAAGTCAAATCTCAGTAAAGGGGTGATATCAGCCATATATAAACGCTTTATGGATCTTAAAACCCATTCAACAGCATACATTAAAACAAAATGGGAAAAGGAATCCGGGATGGATATTTCTGAGGAAGAATGGACATTAATATGGGAGAACCAATGGAAATATACCAGCTCAATGAGCTGGCGAGAGTTTAACTGGAAAAATAGTATAAGATATTTTATTACACCATCTCAATCATCTCATCATAGCAATTTTGCTGGCGAAAGTGTGAATATATATAGCGCAAATCACTACCATATCTTCTGGGACTGTCCCGGCATTAAAAACGTTTGGAAGGCGATACACAATGCTTTACAAGTCATATTCCGTGAGGACATTTCTTTGGACTTTAAGACTTTATATCTTGGAACTATACCTCAAAGTTGGCTGAAAGTGGACAAACACTTGATAAATGCAATGCTGGTGGCCAGTAAAAAGGCTATTACCAGAAAATGGCAACAATTGCTTCATGGAGAGATATTGTAACAGAAATCTACAGAATGGAGCGGATTACAGCTCATGTTAACTGAAAAATGGAAACATTTCTTGAACACTGGCAGAAGTGGTACAACTATGTCTCAGATGAATGGCCTGACTGTATTTCTTCATTATATTGAAAGTGATTTCTCCCTGTTTTATTTATAGTTTTGTTATTATGGTGTTATTTTTGTTGGTTCATTTATATATCTGTTTGTTTATCTCATCTTTTTATCTCTATACTTGAATAAGTATGTGGTTTGTCATAGAACCTGAAAAATTGAAATATGTGTACGCAAGATTCTGAACACTAATAAAATACAAATGGGAAATAGAATGACAGGAGGAGGAGGAGGTTCTGATTGCTCAACAGCCCAAGGACATGAGGATGAGAGCCAACACGATCTGGTGGTGTGAGTGTGGGGGAATATGCCAACATATGCCGACTGAAATGAACGTGTCTGCAGTTGTGTCACAGCTACCGAGGCGTTGATCCATCCTGCAGTCCTCGACTTTTTTTTTGGTGCGATAAAGTCAACTGGAAAAAACGCCGAATGGACCCAATAAACAGCTGTCCACAGAGTAAGTTATTATTGTAAACATGACGCATGGTTATTTTACGGGATAGAACGAACGTTATTAGACCTCTACTCACACAGAGTTGCTGCATGATATCTCTGTGCCCGAGTAGCAGTACTTCGGCTGTAGCCTACTTCCACCCAATATAGTCCCAACTCAATATCTGCCTAGAAAATCGTCTAGTCTTAATCTGCATTGCTATTTGTACTCGTTGTGAATATGCAGGCCACAATAAGTAATTAGGTTTTATTTTTGTTGTTGTTGGGTCACTTTTACTCACGATATGCTAACCGACAACAAAGGATTCCATTCAATACGCTTAACTCAGCTAGCGGCGGCTTTGCCAGACTAAGACAATGCATGCATGAGACAAAAATGCATTTGCCCAGCTATATACAGTAAATATAGAGGGGACGGTGAATAATCCTATTTCAACAAACGGTGGCTTATTCCTTTAAACTAATGGATGTGTTACTGAAACTGATCTTCCTGGATCTTATTTCATCACTTCACTGGTACCTGAAATAACACGCCCATACCATATAATTTCAGTCTAAATGCCTGCTATGGATGGGGATGTCACTGTCTGTTGTCCAGGCCATCACTTTTGTTCAAAATCAACTTATACAACTGCTGGCCAGATTGCCAACAGTGGAGATTCATTGTCCCAGTAGGAAGATCCCTAATGTATTTGGTGACTAAAAGGGCTAAAATCTCCACTTGCACTCAAGAAATCAGAACATGCAAATTGCCATGACATTTAACGAAGACATTCATGTTCCCCAGAGGAGGATCCTTTTCCACTTCCAACTTTCTATGAGGTTACATTAGCTCCATCCTCAGGACAAAATGTTCTTAAAATTTGTGACATACAGTAGAATTAGATTTATAAGTAAGTCTTGTATATTGTATGCTTGAAGCAAGGAAATGTGAATAACATTAATGGTTTTCAATTTCACTCATTGATATCACTACTTTATGCTGTATTGTGCTTTCATTATATTTCCCACAGAAACTGTGAAAATATTCTTTAAAGCCCCAGTGTGTAACGTTTGTAGTTGTTCATTATTAAAATCTGCATTGCCCTTCACAAACTTGTCCTTTTTCATGAATATTGACCACCACCATCAATTTCAAGTATTCCTATTAGCTTGGAATTTTACATTTGCGCTTGCATGAACTGGGGTAGACGTTCCATAATGATGCGCCATCTTGAAATACGTTAGCGGTAAGGGATATACAGGCTATACTGCTCCGCCTTTCGCGTTTTTGACTCACAGCTGCTGCTAATGGGTATCGTCGCTTCCCGGCCCCGGCAAGTTTGAAGAAGGAAACATGGAGGACCACACATATTCAAATTTCAGGAACAGAAGTCTTCTTCTTCGCCCAGAAAAAGAAAACGGATATTGAAAAGAGCAAGAGACCGGAAAAGGGGTGAACATTGGAGCTGCTTTGGAGGCACACACCAAATCCCAACTAGTTAATTATCCTCTAGACCGCTGCAGTCTCCTTTTCTTTCTCTCTCCTTCCCGTCGGGTGGCGCGCGTGCCCACTTGTGGTGTCCGCGCCACTCTCCGACATGAACTCATGGATGTATTAAGAGAAGGCATGAACTCCAACAATGATGGCTGATAGACGGCCTTTTGTAAACCTTAGCTTTTTGAAGTGTGAAGGCTACCTACTGCGTGGCGAGAGAGAGTTGATTGTGATATATGATCTCAACGCTAGATGGGAGTAATTCTTACACAATGTAGCTTTAATTTATATTTTTTGCACCTGGGAAGTCAATATTTTCACATTCTTTCATTCACTGTGACAGCAGTGATAGTGGTGAGCAGAAGGGTTGCACTGGAGATGGTTTTTCTAGATGTGTGTTACTGAAAAGCAGCACATTACTGAGTTTTTGTTCAACATCAACTGTTGTGCCACTATCAACAATCTCCACTGACATCAGAAATGTGAAGGAGAAAACACAAGCAGCCCAAACTCACCTCACATAGTTCTTGTGATCTCTGCGGGCTATCTCTGTAGTTGCCGTAGCCCTGACATGTAGTTACATATTTGAGGAGGTGTACACCTGCATGCATAATGTTCGAACTACTTCGTAACACCATAATGCATCCTCATATTTGATAATCAATGTAATTTAAATGGTAACTACCGTTTTTTCAACCTGGAACCTATCTTTCTATGTTTTCGTGTCTTAGTGACTGATGGGAACAACAATCTTTGACATTGGTCCAGTATTAAGCAAGATCACTGCAGACAGCAGCGGCGAAACAAGCTACAATGTAAGTTAATAGCAAATAGGGAAATTGTGCAGCTTGTATTTATGTTCACAAAAGTGTCTGACAACATTATGGAAAGGATTTCTAAGGAGGTCGACCTACCTGTTACAGAGTAAGTTCCTTTTTTTAAGCACATTTACCCCATAGGGTTACATTATAGCATTTACACTTAATACTGGACCAATTTCAATGATCGTTAACCTATTAGTCACTTACACACAAAAACATAGGATACAGGTTGAAAAAAAAAACCAAAATTACCCTTTAAGACAGTGATCAGAAAACTAGAATTTCTGCCTTGTGGTTGTATGTCTCCGCCAACCAATTAAGTTGCAGTTTCCATCCATGTCTGTCCAGACTCATATTAATGCATGTAGTGAAGACTTTGAAGCAATTTAAAAATGGTATTAAGTGTATCTTTTGGCTAAACGTATCTTCACATCTTCAACCCGGTAGCACAGAACATCTATAAAATCACCACAGTTTCAAGGTGGTCGCCACAGATTAGTGTCACCAATTCATTATCCAACCAAATGTAAAATATGGTCAGAATCTCCCCTTCTGTTCCTGAGTTATGTTGCTGAATAATGGCCAGAAAAGTGTTTTTGCCGAACATTATGATGTCACAGTGAAGCTGACCTTTTGGGTATACAATGTCATCACCTAATAATGTTATACTTTCAGACATTTGTGTGATATGTTAATTATATATAATTATGAATAATTAGTGTATGAATCATGGCCAAAAACGCATTTTGTGAGCTCACAGTGACCTTGACCTTTGACCTCCAAAATATAGTCAGTTTATCATTGAGTCCAACTGGATGTCTGTGCCAAATGTGAAGAAATTCCCTCCATGGGGCCTGAGATATCGCGTTCACAAGAATGGATGGAGGGACAGACAACCCCAAAAATATAATGCCTCCAGCCACGGCTATCACAAGTGCAGAAGCATAAAAACTGAATAAGGTGTTTAAATGTCACTATATCCAGCTTTTCATTTAAACTGGGATGGAGGCTTATCAATGTTTCTAAACATGATGTCTACATGTGCAAACACACAACAAGGATACTCCACAACTTGTAGTCAAAAATCTTAGTTATCTCTGAGTTGATTGGCTGGTTAGAAAGTTGGAAGATCTGATTTGCATGTAGGCTACGACTGCCAGGAATCTGCTTTGACATGTCTAAATTACTTTTAATGTTCCCTATGATTATAGAATGTACAGATTCCTCTGTTCTGTGCACAGATGGAACCATTCATTGTAAGTGTTAAGGGATGTAAATATTTGTCAAAAAGCCTTAAAGGCTGCTCTAAACCAATATGCCTCGAGGAAGCTGTGAAATGTCACTTTATGTCTGATGTGATGATAGCTGTGCGAGTGGCATTGCACAATACTGATCTCACTGTCTGTAATTTGACAGAAGACATTTGTATCTGTCACAGCTCTCTCTCCTTTAACTGCTTTTAAACATTCCCAGTTATAATCTGACCTCAACCTACGCTTTTACTGCCACATGCTTATCGCAGCCCTTAACCCAAACCTATACTGTACTTTTATTCTTTCTTTATTTATCTATTCTTTTTCGGTGTCAATTAATAATTGCAAATATTACAAACACTGACAGCACACAGACATAACGAAAGACCTACACACTTCGACTGTCTATCACTGAATTAATAATTACAGCAATCAATATATCAATCAAATTCAAATTTGAGATTCCCCACAAAGATACAAATAGGAACATACACACACATAGGCTACAGTACATATTCTGTTAATCCGCCAAGCCGTGTCCCATTTTTGGTGATTTGCATGTCTGTTAGACATGCAAACCACAAACCACTGCAGATTAAAATGTGCGGATTGATGGATATTTTGGCATGTAAACCCACAATGACTAATTTGTGGCTACTTAAATGTCACATGTAAAGTAGAGAGCTTTAATAACCCTTTGAGTCATCTCGATGCTATGGCCACCACTAAGTCATACAAACAACTTGATGATAATTGGTCTTTACAGAGTATCCAATCCAGGAGGCAGAGGCTGCAAAACCAAAGCAGTCCTGGAATTAATAGGCAGCCATATATCTGTAAACATCCCAAGTCAGAAAAAAGTTGAGTTAAAGGGTCTGCTCACTTTGTGTTTTGTGCTAATCAGCAAATGTAACTAAGATGGTTAACATGATTCAACATTATACCTGCAAAACATTTGCATGTTAGCATATTTTGCCGTTTTGACTGCAGCATTCAGGTACTCGTAGTGCGCCGCATTTGGCCACACTTCGTCAATCTAAATGCACTATGTCCTCCAAAAAGCGTTAGTACATAGGTGCATGATTTGAGACATGTTCAAAGCAACATTGCGTAACACTATTTTTTTGGGGCAGTCAAAATTAAGGCGATAATAACAAGTTAACACAAATTCCTTTTAATGACCATAATTCTTTTGATGCGCAAATGAAGGTGCAGTAAGTGATTCTGTGCAACGATTTTTGATATTTTAACTCAACTTCCATTTTTTTTTTTTTTTTTTTTAAAAAAAAAAAAAAAAAATGAGAAATTTTAAAAATTTTTTTTTTTTTTTTTTATTAAAACAAAAAAAAAATTTTTTTTTTTTAGGGGGGGGGGTAAATTTTTTTTTGAAAAAAAAAAAAAAAAAAAAGGGGGGGGGGGAGAGGAGATTTAAAATGAAAAAAAGTGTTTTATTAAAAATTTATTTATGTTTAAACACATTCTGTGATTTGGGCCCTTGCCCGCTACCCAGTCTTAGAAATGAGGAAGCGATGCAGCGCTGCATCCATGTGCTGCACTCAACAGAGACTAATCACAGTTACCTCGGGGTCACAGCACATTATTTTGATCCACACTGGAAACTTCGGTCGCATACTTTGACTGTTATGAAGATAAAGGAGATAAATTTTGCTGACGCGTGTGCCGAGCACTTTCTGCAAGTAGCCAATCAGTGGGACATTGAAGATAAAGTCAGCACACTGATCATTACATTACATGTCATTTAGCTGACGCTTTTATCCAAAGCGACTTACAGTTAAGTGCATTCAACAAGTAGTAAGTGCAAGTACATTAGCTTTAAATATGTAATTTTTTCCACATTCATTATCCGAGGTGTAGTCGGAAGATATGTGTTTTTAGCCTTCGGTGGAAGATGCACAGGGTTTTGACCACTGATAGTGCATGCAACATGCCTGCATTGGTCAAGCAATTCCCGTTCGTAACAGGTTCTTACGGTGGCCCTGAGAGGCCACAGCACGCAACAATAAGACAACACGTGCAAATAAATCACAGCACGCACTAATAAGACAACACGTGCAAATAAGACAACACGTGCAAATAAACCACAGCACGCACTAATAAGACAACACGTGCAAATAAGACAACACGTTCAAATAAGACAACACGCACTAATAAGACAACACGTGCAAATAAGACAACACGCACTAATAAGACAACACGTGCAAATAAGACAACACGTGCAAATAAACCACAGCACGCACTAATAAGACAACACGTGCAAATAAGACAACACGTGCAAATAAGACAACACGGCAAATAAGACAACACGCACTAATAAGACAACACGCGCAAATAAGACAACACGCACTAATAAGACAACACGCACTAATAAGACAACACGTGCAAATAAGACAACACGCACTAATAAGACAACACGCACTAATAAGACAACACGCACTAATAAGACAACACCTGCAAATAAGACAACACGTGCAAATAAGACAACACGCACTAATAAGACAACACGCACAAATAAGCAACACGCAGAATAAACAACACCGCTAATAAGACAACATGCACTAATAAGACAACATGCACTAATAAGACAACACGTACGCAAATATAAGACAACCCGCGCACAAATAAGACAACCGCACTAATAATACAACCGCGCACTAATAAGACAACACCTGCATATAAGACAACACCTGCAAATAAGACAACACCTGCAAATAAACCACAGCACACACTAATAAGACAAAACAGCAAATAGCCCACACCACAACGGAAGTGTTTCCAGGGAACACTTTTAAGTGATGCACATGTGCCTCAACCATTGGCTTTGCGGTACATAGACAGACCAACAACAGGACAATTTTAACAATTTTCGCCATTTTATTCATCACTAAATTCACTTCTGAATACGTTTTAGGCGAGAAATGAACTCTTTAGATTTCGAATATAGGCAGTCTTGCGAAAATCGTTGCCGAATTGACAATTTGTTTCAAAGTTTTCGGAATTGAGGAGCTCCATAAAGTGACGCGACAGCCAGCTAGCGCCTGCCGGGGCGCTAGCTCGTCGCTCAGACAGTCCTGCTCAGAGACCCCGCTCTAAGATGGAGGTCTCTCAGACCGCTCTCGTAAATAAGAGGCTTTTATTTCGCCGTTGATGGATTATTTGTTTAAGTATCACAACACATGTCCATTTTAAGAGTAACCTGTGGTTAGCTGCATTTTCGGAGTTAAACTCCACAAGCGCTTGCAGGCTTAACAACCTCGCTGGAAGGAGGGATACCCGTTTCTCTTCAGGAGAATTGTTTAAATTATTTATTATTAATTAATATATTATTAGCTTTAATTTTATTGTTTATGGTTTAGCTCTAACATCCCTAACTTATTCAAAAGAGTGGAACACGATCCGACTAGTGTATTAGTTTAAGTCAGTTTAAATTATAAAAAGAAGTAGGCCTAGCTATGCACTGGCGTGTCCTAGGTGTCCCTATTAGTGTTATGTGGAATTATCATTTATATATTATTGTAGTGCACTGTAAATGCCTAGGGACAACAGATGGAAATTAGCAATTCAAATTATAAAGGTTGGTGTCTCCCCTTTAGTCTACATAACATGTCATAGCATGTTACCACTTTATGTACAACTGTTCATTTATCATACAGACTGAAACTCAACTTCTAATAAATCAGAAAGAAAATACACCAACAAAAAAGTATGAGCTAAATACCAAATCTAATGTATATAGCCTATGTCATAATTCAAACAAGTCTCCCGCATCTGCCTGCTGCGCTCTGGCCGTGTGTGTGTGTGTGTGTGTGTGTGTCTGCATAGGCGCGGATTTACGTTTTCCAAAGTGGGTGCTCACGGGCGCACGCCCTTCAAAAAAAAAAAAAAGGAGTCAAAAATTGTTTGCATTTCAGAACGTTAGGAAATGGACAGCGGCCGATGCGAACACACACACCTATTAACTCGATAATAAAGCCGTAAAATAGGCTTTCAACTCAGGACAGCGCCACTTCTCACAAATACAGAAAGGATTGGAGATGAGTAATTAAACTGGCAGCGTAACCGCGATCAGCTTCGGTAGGAAATTAAGAATCAATTCCACCAACATAACCAATCACACCATGACAGACGCTTCACTCAGCACCAACTTCTATGTTTAATTTTAAATGAATGTAGCCTACTGGTAGTCTGGCACATGTAGGGTGCTCAGTATTTTATTATTATGTATCGGCGTGTGTGTGTGTGTGTGTGTGTGTGTGTGTGTGTGTGTGTGTGACGGCCGGCCAGCGAGGTTGTTAAGCCTGCAAGTGCTTGTGGAGTTTAACTCTGAAAATGCAGCTAACCACAGGTTACTCTTAAAATGGACATGTGTTGTGATACTTAAACAAATAATCCATCAACGGCGAAATAAAAGCCTCTTATTTACGAGAGCGGTCTGAGAGACCTCCATCTTAGAGCGGGGTCTCTGAGCAGGACTGTCTGAGCGCCCCCGGCAGGCGCTAGCTGGCTGTTGCGTCACTTTATGGAGCTCCTCAATTCCGAAAACTTTGAAACAAATTGTCAATTCGGCAACGATTTTCGCAAGACTGCCTATATTCGGAAATCTAAAGAGTTCATTTTTTTTAACCTAAACGTTATTCAGAAGTGAATTTAGTGATGAATAAAATGGCAAAAATTGTTAAAATTGTCCTGTTGTTGGTCTGTCTATGTACCACTAAGCCAATGGTTGAGGCACATGTGCATCACTTAAAAGTGTCCCCTGGAAACACTTCCGTTGTGGTGTGGGCTATTTGCATGTGTTGTCTTATTAGTGTGTGCTGTGGTTTATTTGCACGTGTTGTCTTATTTGCACGTGTTGTCTTATTTGCACGTGTTGTCTTATTTGCACGTGTTGTCTTATTAGTGCGTGTTGTCTTATTTGCACGTGTTGTCTTATTTGCACGTGTTGTCTTATTAGTGCGTGTTGTCTTATTTGCACGTGTTGTCTTATTAGTGCGTGTTGTCTTATTTGCACGTGTTGTCTTATTAGTGCGTGTTGTCTTATTAGTGCGTGTTGTCTTATTTGCACGTGTTGTCTTATTAGTGCGTGTTGTCTTATTTGCACGTGTTGTCTTATTTGCACGTGTTGTCTTATTAGTGCGTGTTGTCTTATTTGCACGTGTTGTCTTATTTGCACGTGTTGTCTTATTGTTGCTTGCTGTGGCCTCTCAGGGCCACCGTAGGTTCCTACTCCCATCTCGTAAAATACGGACGCCTGGTCAGGTGCCTTTGTTGTTGTTATTGACGCTAAATGTCTCCTTTAGTGTCATATAATGTGCTTTAACTAGATGCGCTTGGTCGGGACTGTTTTGACGCAGTTATGTTAAGGAAAAGGTCATGGGTGAACTCGGTCTCCCCGGTCTGCTGGGTGAAAGTCCTGTGTTTGACACATCAACCACCCCAACCAATCTCCCTACGCGGAATTTCGGCCTTACATACTACTCGCTAAACTCCGTCTAGCTGCTGCTCTCCCTGGTACATTATACAAACACGCTAAAGGATGTCTTTTTCGTCGCTTCAGACGCTGACAGCCACTGTCCAAAATTTTTTGAAAACTAATACCTTCATTGATTTCAACTTCAAGTTGGCCGTCAGGACAGAAGTCCCTGGCAAGTCCCTGCTGAGCACACCACCTCCGCACATTATTATTATTATTATTATTAGACTATGATGGTTGTCTTGTTGTTTAGACTCATTTTTGATGAATGAGAGCGGTCACCGCTAATCTCCTGTGACCACTTCATAATAAAAGTCAACTTGTGAGTCCCTTGTGAGTCCCTGCTGAGCACACCACCTCCGCACACTCCTCTCAGAAAACCCAATCAGAAAGACAATTGGATAACGACATAGTTTTTCGTTTTCCGTTTTTTAATATCAAAACAAAAAACGAATAATGGGTTGTTTTCCGTTTTTGGTTTTCCTATTTACTATTGGTAATTTTCGTTTTTGTTTTTTTCCTTTCAAAACGAAAATCCGTTGGCCGCAAAGTACACGGACCTACACGGACCCAGGCCTAATGTATATTTGATCACCACCCTAAATGTTCTTATGGTTTCAAGGCCTTCAACCATAAGATTGTCTGGGTTGCTGTTATGTACTTTAAAATAATAATAATAAAACATAATTAAGTACCCTAGCAGCTGATGAGTGGCTCATGAATGTTTTTATTGCAAAAGTACAAATAAACACTCAGCAATTATACTCATTATGATTCCATTTTGACAACCAGGGCCTGAAATTACAGTAATGGTGTATAGAAAGCAAGAATAAACAGGGATGGTACCATTAAGGGATATCTTTAAATAGATTAAGTAGATTATCTATTTAGATTTAAATAGATACAAAATTTAAACGGATAAAAAAAAAAAACTTTACATAACCTATTACCTATTACCCAGATATATGGTATCTCCCACCATCAGCAAACTTGAGTGTGACTATATGAAGCAGCACTTTTCCTCAGCTCTGGTTCAGACCCAGGGACTAGAGAGGAGAGAGAGTTCAGAATAATATTTAAGTAACAGTTTGTTTTAAAATACAAATGACTTAAATTAATAAACTGAGTGGCCGGGTTAGCTCAGTTGGTAGAGCAAGCGCACATATATAGAGGTTTACACCTCAACGCAGCAGCCGTATGTTCGACTCTGACCTGCGGCCCTCTGCTGCATGTCATTCCCCCTCTCTCTCCCCTTTCATGTCTTCATCTGTCCTGTGAAAATAAAGGCCTAAAAATGCCCCCAAAAAATGTATGAACTGACTATTTTCAACAGTGTTTTACTGAATGATATGTATAAAAGTGTGACTGCAAATAAATTGTCTGAGTGCTTTGTGCAACGAGTGGGTTTACCATGTGTCATCCAAAAGTGACAGAGCCTTCGTCACATTACTACCCTCCTCTCCTGCAGCAAGGATGTTTGGCAGTCTAGACAGTTAGTCTGCTGTGATGTTTTCCTTGCCTGCCTTGTGCTGCACAAATAACTTGAAAGGTTGAAGTTCAAGGTACCACCTTGTCACCCTGGTATTGCAGCCCTTCATTGTCTGGATCCAGGTCAGGGCTCTGTGGTCTGTTTGGAGGTCAAACTCCCTCCCAAGAAGGTAGTACCTGAAGCTGTCCAACGCCCACTTGATTGCCAGACACTCCTCAATTGTGGAGTACCGGGTTTCACGAGGCAGAAGTTACCTGCTCAGATACAACACGGACATTCTTCACCTGGTTCTCCCTGAGCCAGCACTGCACCGATGCACACTCCCGAGGCGTCTACCTGCACAAGGAAGCAGCGTTTAAAGTCAGGGCTCTGCAACACCAGAGAAGAACACAATTTCTCGTTCAGAGCCTGAAAAGCGTTTTCACACTCCTCGCTCCATTCCACTGGATTATGGGAGAGATTAGTCAGTGGGGTTGCCAGAGTGGCAAACTGAGGAATGAACCTTCAATACCAGCCCACTAGGCCAAGAAAAGACTTGACTTTGGTTCGTGGCCTTGGGCTGTTCAGGATGGCCTCAACTTTGTCCACCTGTTCACCTCTCCCCAATTGTTACCACAGGTAACGAGTCTCCTGCTTGGCCCACTCACATGTCTGTAGGTTGAGGGTAAGGCCTGCCGCATTTATTTCACCAAGGACTCAGCGAATGTGCTCCAGATGCTCCTCCCAGGTCATGCTGAAGACCACATCATCCAGATAGGCGGCACTGCAGTCCTCACAACCTTGAAGCACTTTGTCCATAAGCCCCTGGAACGTCGCAAGAGCACCATATAAACCAAAAGGCATCACAGTGAACTGAAAGAGACCTAGAGGCGTCCTAAATGCAGTGAGGGGCCGGGACTGGCTCTCCAGGGGGACCTGCTAATACCCCTTGCAGAGGTCTAGTGTTGTGATGTAGTTTGCCCGCCCAATCCTCTCCAGCAGGTCCTCAATCCGGGGCATTGGTTAGGCATCGAAAAACGAGATGGCATTTAGTTTCCGAAAGTCAATGCAAATGCGAAGTGATCCATCTTTCTTGGGCACAATGACAATTGGGCTACTGCACTCCCTTTCAAATGGCTCTATGACTCCCACTTTTAACATCTAGCGGATCTCCTCCTTCAATGCGTCCACCAACCGTTCTGGTACCCGGTAGCATGCCTGCCGTACTGGAGTGTGATCCATCCATCCATCCATCCATCTTCGTCCGCTTATCCGGGCTTGGGTTGCGGGGGCAGCAGCTCCAGCAGGGGACCCCAAACTTCCCTTTCCCGAGCCACATTAACCAGCTCCGACTGGGGGATCCCGAGGCGTTCCCAGGCCAGGTTGGAGATACAATCCCTTCATTTAGTTCTGTGTCTTCCCCGAGGCCTCCTCCCAGCTGGCAGCCCAGGGGGGCATCCTTACCAGATGAGTGTGATCCAGTTTGACCCAAATGACATGCTGCAACACATCTGTGTGGCCTAGTTTCTGTGTAAACAACTGAGGACAGGTGTTGAATACAACTTGTAATTCAACTGGCTTCTTGCCATCCAGATGAGAGAGATCCACATTGGCGGGCTGTTTCCAGGCCTCTACTACACCTTCAGAGTCATCTTCTTCAGTCACCTGGCGTGCCAGCAGTGAAGCAATGGACGGAGGGCTGCATCTTTCCTCCCAGGCTTTCAAGAGGTTCACATGATACGTCTGCTTATTTTCCCCCTTCTCTGGATGCAGACCCCATCTTCCTTAAAACTTCAAATGGTCCCTGCCACTTGGTCAGCAGCTTGCTGGACAAAGAGGGCAGGAGCAACAATACCTTTTGACCTGGTTTGAACTCACATTTGCATGCCTTCTGGTCATACCACAGTTTCTGGGTCCTCTGGGCCTCCAGGAGGTTGTGTCTGGGCTCCTCTCGATAATGCTCCAATTTGTCCCTCATCTGGAGGACATATTGCACAACACCTTGCCCCTCATCAGTTTAACAGTCACCTTCTCCTCCCAATTCTGTTTCAGCAGATCCTAGGGGCCCTGGACTGGCCACCCATAGAGCAGCTTGAATGATGAGAATCCGGTGGATGCTTGCGGTACTTCTCTGTAGGCAAAGAGCAGAAAGGGTAACCACTTATCCCAGTCCTTCCCTGTATCAGATACAAACGTTCTGAGCATCCTCTTCAGGGTTTGGTTAAACCTCTCCACCAAGCCATCTGTCTCAGGGTGTCAGTAATGCCCAACTCCTTATGCAGCCGCCTCATCAGGTGGAATGTAAAGTTGGTTCCCTGGTCGGTCAGGATCTCTTCTCGGGATGCCTACCCGAGAAAACAGCTGGACAAGAGCACTGATCAGTTTTGGTGTGGTTACAGACCAAAGAGGAAAAGCTTTAGGGAAACGAGTAGCATGATCACATACAACAAGAATGCATTGATATCCAGCCAAGCTCTTAAATGGTGTGGTAATCACAGGCTTGGCTTGGAGTGGTGCTCGGTCGGATTTACGGACAGCACTGGTTTTCTGACACTCTGGGCATCATTGAAGCCCAAAAGAACCGAGAGGCCAGCCTGAGATGTCTTATAGTGTGCTAAGTCTCCTGCCCATGGAATGGTATGTGCAAGGTGTAGTACAAGTGATCTGCATCTACCTGGTACCACTAACCTCGTGCTACCTGGCTCCTCCCCCTCATAAAGGATGTCATGGTGAAGAACATACACTGCCATCCGCTTGGGCAGTGTGATTAGCAGAGTTCAGAACCTTGGTAAACACAGACTTTAACACAGGATCAGAATGTTGTAACACAGTGATGTTCTCAGGCATTTCACAAGACACAGGTATACCAACATGTTTCTCTAAACGTCGTTGCCGACATGTCTTTCTGGGCCCTTTGGTTTCAGCCTTGCACAGACTACCACATAAGTCTGGCAGAGGCTGTACCCCAGGCAGAGCTTTGATTTTTGCCTGAGACCGTGTCATGACAAAACAAGAGACATGCGTTTTTGGTTCTTTAGCGAGACTTTTACCTTTGCTTAGGAGGTCATAGAACACAGGCAAATCCCTCCCCAAAAGCGTCTCCACTGGTAAGTTCTCCACCAGCCCCACTGTCATCAAATACTTTTGCCCATCTACCTCAACTATCAGTTCTTCATGTGGCTCTGGCTTACAGTCACCATGTACAAATAACACCTCTGAATGACATAGAACTTCCAGAGTCAAGGAGAGCAGTAACAGGCTTGCCATTATTTTTAACTAGAACAAATCTAGATTCCCCCTCCTTGTCCTGGTGAACAATTTACATGCATCTTACCTAGTCATATCGACAAACTCCACGCTTTTGTAAGGTGTGTCACATTGATTTTAATGTAGCGAAAGGCGGGAAAAATTAGATTACATAAGGACACAGAAGATTTCATCCTTCATCATGAAAGGACAGACAGAGCAGTGAACCAGTGTTGTGCAGTGTTTATATTGCAATGTAAATAATACACTTAACACTACAGTACACTGTATGTAAACTGTAAACACCCCGCCCCCCCCCTAATAGTTTTAGTCGATCACCACCCTGAATGTTCTTATTTATGGTTTCAAGGCCTTCAACCATAAGACTGTCTGGGTTGCTGTTAAAATAATAATAATAAAATATAATAATTTAAATACCCTAACAGCTGATGAGTGGCTCATGAATGTTTTTATTGCATAAGTACAAAAAAACACTCAGCAATTACACTCATTATGATTACTTTTTGTCAACCAGGGCCTCAAATTACAATAATGGTGTATAAAAAGCAAGAATAAACAGGGACAGTATCATTAAGGGATATCATTAAATAGATTACTAAAACAAAACTATTTAAAAAATTAAAACGGATACAAAAAACTTTTCTATTCAGCAGTTTCTTTTCTCAGTTTAAAGGATAAAAGTGGCATTCATCTATTGCTCTTTTCGTCAACAAATGTCATGAAAACACTGCTAGTCTATCTTTTAAATTACCACTTTCATATCCTGTCTGTGGCTCTCAGCCTCAAACCCACTTAGTTGGATATTTGTGTGGGGGTTGTTGAGAAAATGATAGAATAAGATTTTTCAATTTCAAACAAGGTGTAACATGAGGTACAGTAAAGTAATGTACTGTATATTAAAGGTGAACTATTACAGGGGGGGGCTTAAAGAGACAGGCGCTCCAACACAGCGTCTGAGACAGAGGTGAATACAGGTGCAGCAGCCATGGGCAGTATGAGAAAAGTAAACTGTTTTATGAACATTAAAGCATGTAAACATGTTCTAGTACAAACACAAAATGCAAGTATGAACCTGAACATGCTATATAGTAGATCACCTTTAAACACATTCTCACTCCCAACTTGTGACTTTAGGTTTCACACAGGACACAGAGAGCGGTCTCCTGGGTGAAAGTCCGGTGTGGTTTTTTACACTCTGTGTGTGTATCAATTAGCTATGATCAAAGCTGTATTTGCATTAGGAACTGGAGGCAGAGCCTGGCTGGACTTGTTGAAGGGTACATGCTCTACATGTGAGGAAAAACAAACCACTTAGCAGCTTTTCAGCAGTTAAAGTGCCTCAACTCTCAGCTGAAGCACTTAAAAGTCTCCAGACTCCAGTAAAAGACACTCTGCTATTTACAACATACTGTATAATTTAGTTGCTGTTTGACATGTTTAGGTGGTGCTTTAGATTTTCTATGGCATCAACAGACACATATAGTATGGCTGGTACATACTCTGTGGTCTCTGTAGTCTGTCAGGACAGGCAGTGGCTTGGACTGCACTTGTTGCAAAGCAGTATAAATAATGTAAACTGCCAACAGTAACCATGAAGACAGACTGACAGACAGAAGTGTGCAACACGTTGGTGCATATTTTTTTACCTTATGATAAGCATTAGCCGCATCAATAAAGACTTTCTTTTAAAAAAAATTCTTCAACAAGAGGGCCTTGGTTTTCATGCTGCTGATAGTAAATGTAAGAAATGTTGGACAATATCAATAGAAGAGACAAACTACAGTTGATGCTGAAGGCTAGGAAAGAACGTATTCAAAGTCAAAAAAGAAAGCAAATAATACAATAAAATCCCACATTGCATGACTACTTCAGAACAGTTATTACCACTAAGCACTTAATGACCTTTTGGTTGTGGTTGTGTAGTTGTAGGCTGACACGGTTCTCATTTTCAAAGCTGTAATACTTTAATTCTAACATTCATAGCAGTCATCAGTAAAGGCAGCTTGGTCTGTGGGATTAAACATTATTATACATTTTCTGTGTATTAAAGATTTCTGCACTTGTCGGTGACTCATTAAGCTCTGTCCTCTGCAGGTCCTCTGTGTGTCTGTCCTGAGCTGGATCAGTGAGAAGCTGTGGCTGGTCTTATGAGTCTGCGACTGGCTGGAGAACACCAGCTCTTAAATGCACGACTTGCCCTGAAGTGAATGTGCAATTGACAATTGCAGGTGACATTCTTCCTAATACTTTCAGGTCTACAGGAGACACTGTGGTTAGGACGAAACCAGACGCTGAGGCGTGGTTCTGTCACATATTGCCTGGCTGGAGCCCAGACCACAGCCAGCGTGCAGGCCTGTGTCTGGTGGTTCAGACAGGTGTGGTGCAGAGAGACCAGACGCAGTATGAGAACAAAAACAACACAGCAACACTACAGAGCTGAATAAAAAGCAGAAGCAACAGAGGAAATCTTTACTCGTGGCATGTAAACAAAGAGGCTTAACAGAACTAGAGGAGGAGAGAGAGAGAGGAAAAAGGGGGGAGAGAGAGAGAGCCATAATAGAGTTATATCTGCCGCCCCACTGTTAATTTCACGTCACGAATCGGGCCGGTCAGATCATACAAATTAACATTCTGATTAATGGGGTGAAATAATACACAGTCAATGAGGAAAATATTATTAACATTCTCTAGAATGTGAATATATCAGAGCTGCTGTCGGACAGACAGTTTCATTTGAAAGTGTGTCTGAGAGACGTTCGAGAAACAGCAGCTTAACTTCATTAGGATTATTTCAGAAGTAAAAGGTCAAGTTCGGTTTCCTCTGTCAAGTTTATAACTGCAGTTAGTTTTGCTGCTTAAATGTCCGACGATATCAGCTGCAGTGACATTACTGTGTGTATGGAAGCATTTACAAGCAGCATCTCTAATCATTAAAGTAAATCGTTAAAGACAATACATCATTTAAAAAGCAACGCTGCCTACAGGGACTGTAGAGGGGCAGGCAATTGTCCATTCGGGTCTCTAAATCAGAGAAAATAATTAATTTAGGTGAGTGGAAGTTGGAAGATTTTAAGCTTACAGTTGGATTTGGATGAAGAGCAGATCCACGCATTAATAATAGATAGTGTGTTTGTGTGTAGGCCTATATAATATTCTGTTGCCTATGTATTTGTATAGTTCTTTACATACAAACATATGCGAAAATAGCCTATCAAGGCTATAGCCATATACTGTGTAAGTGGGCTATAGGCTATTATACTGTAAATATATGTGTGTGTGTGTCTGTGTTAAATACAACAAATAAAAATGTACGACCCTTGTACATTCTTATCACATTTTGCCTAGTTGTGAATTGAATTCAAAGTAAATGTATATAAGTTGTCATGAACATTTTCTCCTCTGACAGAGAACATTAAATACAGCTTATGGCAAAACAATGAACAGCTGATGCTGTTGTGCTGCACATCATATTTAATTGACGTCGCTTTTAATGACAGCTCCGAGGCAGAGGTGTCTCATGTTTGTTTCCTCAGCAATGTTGACTTTGAGCCTGCAGCTAATGTTGGAGTTTTTGTTTCACAACCAGTTAATGTGGATTATCCCGTGATTGTCACTACACACATTTCAATGGAAAAAAGGTGTGCAGCTCTGTTATTGCTCAAGTGCAGGCCTGTGCAATGTTTAGCTGGTTCAATGGAGGAACTGGTTAATGACATACATGCTCAAGCAAAAGAAGCTGTTCTTGAATGTTTGTCATCTGAGGCATCTAAAGAAACCTTGGAAAAAGTTGAGGATTGTTTTGAACAGCTTATAAATCCATTTTCATTTCTTAACACAGAATCTAAACGGATGAGGCATTTTGGGGAAAAATGGAAAATAGTGGAACCTGTAGAGCATTTTCTTGGTGTGTGTTTTGATACACGCAGAGATAAAACAATAGGAACATACAGTCAAGTTCCTGTCAATGATAAGTTCATGTATGTACCCATCATGGGGTCACTTTCATCTATGTTTAGGAACAGGGAACTTTGTAATGGTTTCTAAAAAGCTAAACCACACCAGGAAGGTTTTTACAATGTAAATCATGGCTCCTTCTTTAGGAACCACAGTTTATTCTCACAATAACGTTCCGTTTTTCAGGTTACAGGTGACAACTTGGCTATACATGGCCTTTTTGGATTTGTTGAATCATTCAGTGCAAAGTGCTGCTGTCAATTTTGTTTAACTGAAAAGGAAGAGATGCAATCAGTTTTCAGTGAAGATCATCCAGGTTTAACTCTGCGTTCTAAAGCTCTTCATTCAGAACACTGTCCTTCCATTCAACAAAATCCTGCTTTGGCCTCAACATTTGGTGTGAAACGAACCTGTCCACTCAATTCCCTCCAGCTGCTCCATACTTTAGACAACTACGCAGTAGATATAATGCACAATCTACTGGAAGGAGTAGTGAAGTATGAGTTAAAGCTTGTGTTTCAGTACTTGATAAAGAACTTGGTATCCGTAGTAAAAAAACAGGCCAAGTGGGCTAAAACTGGATTATGATTGCAACAATCTTTGCCTTAATTCTGTTCAGTCATGGTGACTTTTGCGCAACACACCATTTATGTTTGGAGATTTAGTAAACAGGAATGACAGGTGTTGGAACTTGCTGCTCCTCTTAATACAACTTGTGAACATTGTGTTTTCACCTGTTATAACCCATGGAATGACTTGCTATTTGAAACATCAGATTTTTGATCATCACAAGCTTTTTAAATTTCTCTTTCCAGAACGAAATTTCATTCCAAACCACCATCTAATGATACATTACCCACGGTGTATTACCACTAATACACATGTGGTGCATGAGGTTTGAAGGCAAGCACAACTTTTTCAAAAAATCCGTAAAAAACTTTAAAAACATCACAAAAACACTTGCAAAGAGACATTAGAACCCGTCGGCTTTTCATTTTGAGAACTTTTTTTAATTTTAAAAGATTTCAATTTGGCCCTATTACTGAAGTCTTGGTCAGCAGTTTGGAAATGAACCGCTGAATGAAACTTTTGATTTGTATCAGCCTGGGATGTATGCATGTTCTGGTGTTGAAAATGAGATGCCTTTGTTCAACAGGATTGTCAGTGCAATTGTTAAAGATGATGATGCTTATCTTCTAACTTGTAAAGTCTCAACGATGTATTTTTATGATCAGTTAAAATGCATTCAGTATTGAGGAGAAAACCAATGTCTTCACACTGATCTGTGTAGATGACATGATATACTACAGACCGTGTGATAGGCAATTTTCAAATGACACTGATGACCAAATGTATATTATCCCATACTGTAATTTTGTGACTCCATGCTTAACTATTAAAGGTTATATTATGTATTGTTTTTGTGGTGTACCTGCCTTTTAAATAAATTATATTTTGTGAAATGTGTAGTCTTTTATTTTAACACCCTCAGTGTAAATTTTGTTACACCTATGAGTATTAATAAACTGGAGTCCAGTGTAGTCTGGTAATTTAGAATTTGTAACACTGACACTAGTGTAGAGTAATATTAACACTACTCAGTGTTGGCCAGTGTTGATTTTCAACTTGTTACAGGGTTGAATCAACTCCAGGTGAGTGTAAAAATATTGACACTTTCAAAAGTGTTAATTTAAAACTGAAAAGAGTGGACACATTTTCCTAGTGTTAAATTGAATACTCTCAGAGTTAATTTAACACTGGTGAGTTTGCTGTGTACTATGTTATTGTGATAAACAGTCTAACCATCATCGATACAATATAGTTTATCATCTGTTGATTTATTAACAACTTCACTGACAATTACTTAAAGCAAAAAGTTCAAACTTTAACTTCAACAATCCAGTCATAACAACATAAACAAGTCCTTAACATGAGAGTCAAAATGTCAGCAATGTACAGAGTTTTGTCCTTCAGACCTTTGGACATCAAGGGCCCTATTTTAACGATCTGAAACGCAAGTGTGAAACGCAAAACGCAAGTATCTTTGTGGGCGGATCTCGGGCGCTGTTGCTATTATAACGGCGGGATAAATGACTCTTGCACCCGACGTAAATCTTAAATGGGTTGGTCTGAAGTAGCTAGGTGTGGTTTGGGCATAACATGAAAATAACCAATCAGAGTGTCATCTCACATTCCCTCTAAGAGCAGGCGCGCTTGTTCCATGGCGAATTGCTATTATGACGTCGGATTTGCCTGCCACACGCCAGCGGGAGCTGTCCAGGATGCGGCAAAGTAATAAATGCCCGTCTTGGCCGGGTGGCGATGTTGCTGCGGCCTCTCGGGCGCATCTCCTCAAGTCTTGAGAGGATTGCTGCAGCCATGGAGCGTGGGCCTCAGGAGCGCATCGCGCATTACTCCCGGACCAGATTCCGCCGTAGTTCAACATCACGTCTCCTTAAGTCCTCTAATATTTCCTCATTTTTGTCATGAACACATCCATGATTCATGGAAATATTGTGTAAAACACAACAAGCCACAAAGAATGCTGCAACGTTTTGAGGATTGTACTGTAAAGTGCCTCCTGATCTATCCGAACACATGAAGCGCATTTTCAGTAATTTTTTCTTTGTAATTATGTATGGTTTGCAAAAATGGGAACTGCTGTAGATGAGAGAATTGTATGCGCGTTGTGCACACGCTACATTATGGCCAAGCATTCGTCCCTAAAATAGCATCTGAATAACACGCTACTGACTTCAGACTAGGTTTTTCCTTGTCAGTGGCGGAATTGTTTTCTGAAACTGCAAAATAGCAGCAGGTAACGTTTGCGCCTGAACACGCCTCCACTTTTCGCTGAACCGCCCCCGGGAGCACAAATACATTCCCTAATTTACCAACGTGCGTCTGTGGAGGGAAAAGTCTGCTGTGCGTCGGGTGCAAAATAGGAATGACACATGCGTCGTTGTACAAAGGCAATTGCGCTGAGTGCAAGATAGGGCCCCAAATCTCATAATGTTGTCTGCTACAAAAATGTTTATCCACAGTCTGGATTTCTTTGTCTGAACCAAGTTTGAATAAACTCATCAGGGAGGCACGAGAAAGCAAGGACAACTTTGGCTGGACCTTGCTAACGCTTATGGGTCAATCCTGCACAAGTTAGTGGAATTGGCCTTTTCCAAATACCATGTCCCACAGAAGATACGTACAACAACTTTAGTCTAAAGGCTGTTTTATGCTTCTGCGTCAACTCCACGCCGTAGCTAAACTGTCGCTCCTACAGAGTTGTGACCCTTTCGGAATTCTGCGTCGGGGTTGCTTTGCATTTTACCGCCATACACGCTAGGGGGTGATAAGACTGAGGTTATTTGCAAGGTGTCTGCCAGCCAGTTTATGTTATGTTAGCAAGCAAACTTTAGCACAACTGGCCATAAAGTACTGCTTGCTGGCGAAGTGCTAATTTCAAAACGTTACTGACATATAGACACTTTACAAACGGATAACCCTGTCATTGTAACCAAAATATGTCTGAGTTTATTTGCAAAGCTTATGTCAGTGAACTAGCATGTTGCTACTCCCCACAGTAGGCTGCTTGAAACACCGACTATCATCACACAGGACAAGTTGACCAATCACAGTCCTTGCGGTCTGCGTCGCCTCGATGCAAAGTTACACATTTTTGGAGGTGCACGTTGAGCTACGGCGGAGGGCTCGGAGAGGGGTTCGCGGCAACGCAGAGGGGTCTGTGGCGGTACGCCATCGATTCAACACAGAAGCATAAATCAGCCTTAAGATCATTATGGCCTCGTCTGAAGAAGGGAATAATCACTGGCTGCACATTTTCTGTGTCCCTTTTCGCGCTGGCCATGAATATGCCTGTGAAATCTGTGGAAGTGGAGTGCAGAGGCCCCTTGTCCAAATCTGGGACCCGCATATCCCCAATCAGAACATATATGGATGACCTGACCGTGACCTCCAAGGTCTCAACTCATTACTTGGGCAAGAAGGAGTTTCAAGCCTGCAAAATTCAGGTGTCTGGTCCTCAGGAAAGGCAATGTAACGGACCAATTCCGCTTCACCTGGGGATACAAGTGAGTGAGAAGCCAGTCAAGAGCGACCTGAAGGACACAGCAGCATGCCTTTCACCCAGCAATGACCTCACGTCTTGGCTTTGCATGGTGGAAAGTCAGGTCTTCCCGGAAATATCAAAGTCCTGGATATATCATGGAAAACTACCCAGAATCCTCTGGCCACTGCTGATTTATAAAGTACCAATCACCACCGTGAAGAGCTTTGATAGGAAAATTAACCACTTCCTGTGCAGGTGGCTGGGGCTGCTGCAGAGCCTCAACAGCATTGCCCTTAATGGGCACAGCATCAAGCTGCAGCTTCAGTTCAGCAGTCTGGTGGAAGAGTTCAAGATCACCAGAGCCACATGACACAACATCCTGTTGGGCACGGTAGCAACTGGGCGGGCCAGGTTCAGAACAAAACATGAACCAGTTCAACAGTTAGTGACAGTGTGAGAGCTGCTGCTGTTGTCTGTCTGTCCATATGTCCATACCTGAGAGTGTCCAGTCTCCAGTTTGGATGTTCTACTCCAGCTGACAACAGCTTCATGCCTGAGTCTCCTGGATGATTGTAGCTCAGGTACAGCACTCTCATATGGGAGGGGTTGAAGCTCAGAGCTGAGGCCAGAGAACTACAGCCTTCCTCTGTGATCAGACAGCTTGACAGACAACACACACACACACACACACACACACACTTACTTATTCACAGCCCGGTCGTTCACAGTGATCCAAGGGCCAGATGTATTAAGGACACATACGTCCATTTCCCACACAAACTGGTATTTAAAAAGAAAATATCTCACACATACATCAGACTTAATAGGGAGGACATACGGTCCGAGATGTAACATTGTTTGTTTAGATTGTGTGCCAATTGTACTTTTCACTGACAGGTATATGCAAACAAGTGTTTTAGAGCGTTTAAACATCTATTCATAACTAACTGTGGAAGTGGAAATGAGGCTTGGGCAGGTGGGCCCACTTCCACAATGATTGGGATTAATAAAACAGAATCAGATGTACGTGCAACTTTATCAATCTGACAAAAAAATGCATCTGCAAATTTCTGTTTGTGCGTATAGACAGTTTTAGTCAACTTTTATTTATCTTTCCCCAGGTCTTACCCCTTGCAAATATACTGGATGTGTCATGGGAGTATATCTCTCCTGCCTACACGCTTTGTGACATGTGACCATGTAGATCAGAGAGAATACAGGTTTCATGTGTGCTCGCAGAGTTAAAAAAGTGAAACATGAACAAAAAAAAACATTTTTTGTTCCTTGTCACAGATTATTTTTGTCCTGAATAGAATATCAAAAGGCAGTCGGGATGGATAGTGTATGATGCCCTCCGGATTGCACCTCTGTCTCTTGTGGATGATGTTCTGATGGCAAAATTTATCTGTGACCCACAGTAACCACTGGGGCAGTTTTCAGTGGTGGATATGGGGGTCAGCACAAGAAAATGTTGTAAACGTCCTTTTGGATTGGAGTGAGTCAATGCCTATGGCTGACACCTTAAGGCTGTGTGTCCACCAAATAATTTTTTTCCTAAAAATGCAAGGCCCTCTTCTATTAAACGACCAACTGGTTTTATTATTTTACTAACAACATAGACCTGTAGCACTGTAACTTGCAAAATAAGTTATTTATTTTTAACCCTTGGGTTACGAGAGTAGCGTTAATTTAGAGTGAAAATGGCAGGTGTGTTGAGTGAGTGACATCAGTGAGAGTGGTCAACTAAGGAGAGCGAGTGGTAATGGTATTGGGCATGGTATTGGGCCCTGGGCACAAAATCGGAAGATTTTGAAGATGAGATCACTGGGGTCATGAGAAACCTTTGTGATGGTTCTGTCGTTCAGTATTGCTACCACCTTGCAAAACAGCGCCTTCAGACCTTCATCATCCAATACTTGCTGTCCAAGAACAGAGGTAAGTATGCTTCTTACTGAATCAGGCGCTCCCAAATGCCACCTTGATGTGAGGCTAATCAAGGCACCCTGGATTTTCACATTATTCAAAGCAACAAGACTTTGCTTCAACTCTTTGTTCGCTCCGATGAAATTTGTGCCATTATCAGACCTTAAAGCTCCCATGGCTTGAAAATTTCACTTTATGAGGTTTTTTAACATTAAAATGAGTTCCCCCAGCCTGCCTATGGTCCCCCAGTGGCTAGAAATGGTGATAGGTGTAACCCGAGCCCTGGATATCCTGCTCTGCCTTTGAGAAAATGAAAGCTCAGATGGGCCAATCTGGAATCTTGCTCCTTATGAGGTCATAAGGTGCAAGGTTACCTCCCCTTTCTCTGCTTTGCCCGCCCAGAGAATTTGGCCCACCCATGAGAGAGAGACATCATGGCTTTCAAACGAGCAAAGTGGCAGTTGGTCGAGCCCCCCCCCCTCTCTCCTCCTCAATACCTACAGACACAGAAATGGCACATACTAAGGAAAGCTCATTGTGGGACTGGCTCTAGTGGCTGTAATTCTGCACCAAGGCTGAATTTCGGGAAAGAGACTTCAGATACAGTATTAGGGGACCACTAAGGTCCATATAAAAGCATCCAAAGAGCACCATGTCATGGGACCTTTAAACTTGGCACATGACCTCCTCTACAAATGAATCTCCGCACAGCAGTAATGCATGAATCAGTATCAAGGGAGTGTGCCACTTCCACAAAGGTCACAAGGTCAGCAAACATAGCTCTGCATCCACTTCGCTCCTGTAGATCACATGCAATATTTCTCTATTTTCCCTTAAATTATAAGGAAATTTCATTACATGTTTCTGAGGTTAGATGGCATGTTCAACTCATTTATGTAGCTGATTTGCTGTTTAAAGTTGGAGCAACCTCGAAGAAAAAGATTAAATGATTGCAGTGCATTAACATCCTCTGCTTTAATGGGGGACCATTGAAGGATTTTGTCCATGTAAGCAGAAGCATCTTTGTGTTCATTCCCAAAATGTTCAACAAGAAGAGATTTAGCTCTTTGGTATCCCTGACCAGTGGGTAAATGCAACCAGAGGGTAAATGCTGACAACTATTTACAAGGTCTCTTGGCTGCCCTCTCGTGTACTGCTCGAGGTAGTGCAAGCAGTCACTAAAGTGGCTGGTTTTTCCTTCCACACCATTTTCAAAAGCTCGAATAAACAATTGAAACTCAAGAGGGTCACCATCAAACGCAGGAGTATTTCTGCCTGCTAGAGAAGTTGCCAAATTTTCCTGAACCAAAAGTGCAGTGATGTCATTCTGTCGTTGCATGATGTTTACAATGTCATTCTGGCAGTTATTGTTGCTTGCTTGGTTCACATCAAGGGCCTGTTTCACAAAACCAAGATAAGGGATTAAGCCGGGATATTCCAGTTATCCTGGATGAATTTAGCCTTGACTCTGTTTCACGAAAGCGGAGGCACATAAATCACCATGGAGATTTAGTCTGTGCAGGTCAGGATTTATTTAACCCTGGAGCCTTTTCTGTTCACTCAGCAGTGGTTTTACCCTATTGTTATCAGCCTGGATTAAAATACAACAGGTACATATTGCTGTTCATTTAAGTACTGTTATTATTTAAAGTTGTGACCATTATTTTTATTTTTTTTATAATTATTCATGTGACAGTCATTGTTACTGTTCTATTGCTGTATGTACTGCCGTTCATATTGTTGTTAGAAGTTTGATGGATATATTACGGCAGTTGTTGAGATAATAAGAAAAGGCTGATACAATTTCAAATGTGTTTTAAGTTAAGTCTGTTACTAAGGGCAATACATACAATGCTGTACATTTTTATAGTTGACAAATGCACCTTGATTTATTTTAGTTGATACATTTTTTTTTAATTCTTTAACAATACGGATCATGTTTGCATTGTATTTGGCATTCTTAGCACACAATTTGTGTTGTCCAGTAAACTGGGACTATAATTTGGGAGGATTGTACAATTTTAAGAACATATACTAATTGTACAATCCTCCCAAATTATAGTCTTAGTTCACTGGACCAGTAACTATATAGTGATGTAGGCTACTGTACATTCATGTAACAACAGGGAGAGGACACCCCAATGGTTTTTGACCTTATATTTTGCTGGGGGGGAAATAACTGATGAATATACTCTGTTCCATTCATGTTTACAGTGCATGGAATTTATCACTTAATTATCTTTATAGTTTCTAGATTTTAGAGTCAAATTTCTTCAGTGTCTTTATTTGATATGCCCATGAGGGAGCACGGAATTTAATATGTAGAGAAGGAAACTCGTCATCTATAAAAAATAAAAAAATAAAACGCGAGAAAAAGCGTGACAGATAATAGCGGACAGACTAAACGATAGTCTAAAAATATACATTTATGAACTAATGCTCTTAACTGAAACCATTCAATGAGTCACTGTCATTTGCAAAACGAACAGTTGCATTCTGTTGCATTAAAAGCGAGCAGTGGAAGTCAAGCCTAATCCTTGAATGGAATGATTATGACGCTTCAATTCAGAGCAGTGGTCAGTTAATGTATATATTTAGGCTACAATTACGCATTCAGTCGGTCCGTGATCGTCTGCTGCGCTTTTTCTCGCTGTTTTATTACAGCGGCCGTGTTTCTTTTCTTTTTATACAAATAATGTGTTTCACGTCATCATACTTCCACAAGAAGCTGCTGCTCACTCTGTATAAAGTATGCACAATGCGTATATATTCTCCATTTTGGCATCAGTAAATCTGTGATCGACCGCGCGGTCTTTAGAGGAAAGCCGCGGACCCGCATCTATCTGAATTACTTCAGCCTGGCTCGACCTAGTCGCTCCTCCTCAGCCTGGCTCGGCCTTTGTGAAACGCACCAAGCCAGGCTGCACAGATTAGACTAGGTCAAGCCTCACTTTATCAGTTATCCTGGATTTATATATTCTGCTTTTGTGAAACAGGCCCCAGGTCCATGTTCTGTATGTTGAGCATCATAAACCACTTGTGTCATTTGTGCTTGGGTATTTCTTGTTACTGGTCAGTTTGTGTTACTGCAGCTTGTTTAGGCCTCACAGTCACTCCCTGTGTCCCAGGGTGAGATTGGCCTTTGACATTACTTTTATCAACCCTTTCTGGGCCAAAATAATCAGCATTAGGATTTAATCGACTTGTTCTTTGGTCACTGTTCTTTTCAAGTTCATTTCATCAGACACTTTAGAACCTGTCTTTGAGTTCATTTCCAGCACATTAAGTTTTGCATTGGCTGCAGCCAGTTTTGTTTCCAGAGCCAACTTTTCCTTTTCCCTTCTTAGTTCCTCCTTTTTGGCTTCCAATTAATGTTTATTTTTTAATGCAGCCATGTGCTCCTCAAGTGCTGCCTTATTAGCTCCTGTTTTAATTCTTGCAGATGAGGATAACTGAGAGTGTGGCCTGGAATGAATCTCCATCACTCATGACATGTTTGAAGCACTGTCCTCAGGATTAATATCATCAGAAGCCACACTAGTTATCAGGAGGTTAAACATCATTGTCCTTTAATTCCACATATGGGTGGCCAGCATCAGCACACAGCATTACCTTTTCAGTAAAGTTACAAAACATGTTTTTTTTCATGAAAATATTTCTTTTGTCTTTCAACTTCATCCTCTGGTAAATTGAGATTTAAGATGGATTCATACATGTCATTAGCTTCCTCATGACATTTGATGAATTTAGCCAGCTGAGATTGCACACATTTCACATTGTCAGGGAATTCCACCAAATCACACACTTGTTTCATGCACCTCTTGGCTTGTTTGCATTTTAAAGACCTCTTTTCTTAACACATTTTCACATAAAATGACAAGCTTTTTATTGTGAGCTTGACGCTCCGTTTTTCAGAGCATACTGACGCTGTTTCACTCATGGCCTTTGGTGCAGTGTCGGACATTATCTCCTTAACTTGGACCTTTAAGACTCATTTAATGTCGACACTTTATTTGCAGTATTTCAGAAAACACAGGGAAAGATTTTTCATTTCATGACATGCCTCCACGTCGGAGATTTTATGAATGCATGCGGCTCCTATGCAGTGAAATGACTCAAGTACTCCAATAGTAAAGCCGTTTTCCAATACAGCATCCTGAGTTAATCTTTTCACATACCGATCCTGTTGCGTTGCTTTTAGCGTTGTCCGTAGGCCGCTGGCTCTCCACGCGCCGATGCATCTTTCCACATGATACTCCAATAGTTGTCTTTTCCTCGTGAGCAATCCAAAACTTCCACAAAGTCCATCAACAAAAATCTCCACTTCAAGGGTGTGATTTTTACTTGTGTAGTGGCGATTTGTCCTCAGATTGAACAAAACAAACTAAAAACTCAAACTCAAACAGCCACAGAGGCACCGAAGGAGTGAATCTTACGCAGAGATAAAAACGTTCATTGTCCAGGCACAGATGGCATTTTGTGAGGTTTATTTATCCAGTTCTCGGCAAACAAACATTTTAAACAAAGGATCAATGGCGTCTCTAGGCTCTGGTAAAAAAACACCAGCCCTCGCCGGTGTCTACCTCCTACATACCTGATCACCCCTAAATGTAGACTTCACCTGGTGGCTAAGGTTGCGTGGTACTTTCAAAACAAAAGCACTAGCAGATACTAAAAATAACCAAAAATGATCAGCGAAATAGACATTAAATAAATAAATATTTAGCTATTAAATATAACAAAACAATGAATAGCTCCAACAGTACAGATATGCAAACCAATACATTAAACGTGGTGGATTACCGTTTTGAAAAAGTGTAAAAACAAATATCCTACATACAATTTGTGTAGGTTGATAAGGAATATAACAGCCGTTCTCGTAGTGCCACTAGTCCATATTAGGCAATCGGCTGCACAACATGTCAAACGAGCGAAATCGACTTTGAGTTTAGATGCATATAACTGAAGGACTGCATAGGCTGATGAAGTCAATACAGGATTCTAAAATATATTTAATTTGTATTGTTACTTAGGTCCAGCTCTCTCAGACTAGAGGACTGGGAGCTGAGAACTAAGGACAGAGTTTGATAGAATTTTTCTGACAATGTACAGCCACTCAACTTAAAAGGATTAGATAAAAAGTCCTTTCAATAATTAATAAATTACAAAAATAAAAGCTCAGATGAGCTAAACAGCTGAATTCTAACCTGGGATGTTCCATTTTGCAGTGTGGACTCTTCAGTCCTTCAGAAACCAGCTTCACTCCTGAATCCTGCCGGTTGTTGTTACTCAGGTCCAGCTCTCTCAGACTAGAGCTGGAGCTGAGAACTGAGGAAAGAGCATCACAGCTTCTCTCTGAGAGGTTACAGCCACTAAGCCTGAAGAGGAAGCAGCAACACGTTAGAAAATAATTACAAAACTTAGATGGTAAATCATGAACTATATTTAATCTGGTTATGTGTGCGCGTACAGAGCTTTGTTGGATCTGCTTCTGTAGAGAATGATCCTTCAGTTCATTCAGACACTGAAACAAATTGATGTTTTTTTCTGCAGACAGATTTTCTTCCAACTTCTTCTTGATGTACTGGACTGGTTCATCATTTGTCTGAAAGCCACTTCCTGTCTGTGTCAGCAGGACCTCGCAGGAGAGTCTGATTGGTCTGCCGTGGAAGACCCAGTAGGAAGTGGAGGAACAAGTCCAGGTGTCCATTTGGACTCTGTAAGGCCTTGTCCACAGCACTCTGGTAGAGGTGTGTCTCTGTAGATTATTCTGGTGTTTGTTGTTCTGACAGCAGGTTGACACCAGAGTTGAAGAATGTCATATGGACAGAGATGGGAAGTAACGAAGTACAAATACTTCGTTACTGTACTTAAGTAGATTTTTCGGATATTTCTACTTTACTATTTTTTTTTGTGCCGACTTTTTACTTTTACTCCTTACATTTTAACACGAATATCGGTACTTTCTACTCCTTACATTTTTAAAATTGGCTCGTTACTTTAGTTTTGTACAAGAGGTCGTAATGTCGGAGAATAGCGCGGACACGCGCCTGACACCGCGGAAGTAGCGCGTCACTACAGAAAAAAGTGAGAAAAAAGAAAGAGAGACTGCTGTCCGGAGGATAATCAGTTGAGATCGTGTGTGTGCGTCCTTGAGAACTGTAAGTAGTATAACTTATGTTGTCAGTTCATTTAAGCCTGTTGTTGTATTGGTCTATAGTTCATGTACAGTTAAAGTAGGTTAGCTAGTGATTTAGTTGTTTGTGTTATTAACCTGTTAGCTAGGTTTCACGTTGCTTGTAATGCATCAAAAGAAAGAAGTTGTCTCTGTCCGTGTTTTACAGACACACCAGGGGGGCGAAGTTTGAAACCAGCATCAGCTTTAAATACGGTCCTAATCTAGTCCTCACTAGCAAGTTTCAAATAATTTCACTGGAGTTACCGTTATTATTTTTCACGTGATCAATACCGAATTCAATCTAATTGGATGGGAATATACTGTAGGCTACGTTGCATGTAACGCACCACTACAAGACGACTGGACAGATTCGGCCGCATTCTGCATTCATTTGCAGCAAATAATTGCAGCTTGATGGTGGTAACGTTAGCACTAGTAGTATGGACGGCGACATGATTGAAAATGAAGAAAACAGAGATCCCAGAGATTAGGCAGACAAGCAGCAAGACATTCCCAATCATCCCTGGCCTTATCTGAGAGAGATGTTTGAGATAGGCTAGGAGGCGTCAAGTATGACTCCTGGCCAATGTGCTGTGTAACTCTAAAAGTATGGGGAACTTCTTAATTAATCTATGTTTAGTAATTCATATTGTATCCTTTATTTTTCTTTCTATATTTGAGCACACACACATACATGATTCCTTTAAATGTTAAGGGGACGATTAAAAAAGAGAAACTGGATCTGTGAATTCTCACAGAATCACAATTGAATTTATATCTTGCTACTCAGTCAGAATCTTATTAAGCTGGAGTCCTAGTCTCTGTCACAATAATCATATATGTGATGTTTGGCAGACATCCATTTAAAATGTAGACAATTCACATTACATTACATTTCAAAGCTTGTACTTTGTTACTTTTACTTAAGTAAAGAAGTTAAATCAGTACTTCTACTTTTACCAGAGTATTTTTTAACACAAGTATCTGTACTTCTACTTAAGTACGGGAAGTGAGTACTTTTGCCATCTCTGCATATGGACATGAAGATCAACCAAAAAACTCTTGAACACTCAGATGGACAAAGCAGAACACCTTCTCCTGGTACAGTCCTCTCTCCTCTTTAAAGATCTGTGTGAACACTCCTGAGTACACTGAGGCTGCTGTGATATCGATGCCACACTCTGTCAGGTCTGATTCAAAGAAGATCAGGTTGCCTTTCTGCAACTGCTGAAAAAACAGTTTTCCCAGAGACTCAATCATCTTTCTGGTCTCTGGACTCCAGTGTGGATCCGCCTCAGCTCCTCCATCATACTTGATGTTCTTCAGTTTGGACTGAACCACCAGGAAGTGGATGTACATCTCAGTCAGGGTCTTGGGCAGCTTTCCTCCCTCTCTGGCTTTCAGCACATCATTTCGAACTGTAGCAGTGATCCAGCAGAAGACTGGGATGTGGCACATGATGTGGAGGCTTCGTGATGTCTTGATGTGGAAGATGATTCCAGGTATGAATGTGGAACTGTGTGAATGTGACAGGTCGTCGTTGCAAATGAGAAGTTGTTCTCAATCGACTTACCTGGCTAAATAAAGGTTAAATAAAATAAAAATAAAAAATGATTCTGCTGGCCTGCTCCTCATCTCTGAATCTCTTTCTGAAGTACTCCTCTTTCTGTGGGTCAGTGAACCCTGTGCCCTCGTTTACCATGTTAACACACTCAGGAGGGATCTGATTGGCTGCTGCAGGTCGTGTAGTTATCCAGAAGCGAGCAGAGGGAAGCAGTTTTCCCCTGATGAGGTTTGTCAGCAGCACATCCACTGAGGTGGACTTTGTAACATCAGTCAGGATCTCAGTGTTGTGGAAGTCGACACTCATCCAGGCCGTCAACCCTTACGCAACAAAAATATATTTCTCAATATATGATGTGACAATATATTTCATGTGTCTTCATATATTGTGAAATTTACAAAGTAATATATTATATGATGTATTATATAATAATATATTATATAGTTAAATATTGCAATACATTGCAATATATGGGAAAATACTGCAATTATTGCCGTTTTCATATACTGAATAAATATATATTGTTATATTATGTAATTTATTGTTATGTATATTGAAATATGTCCCACATTATATGAGATTATATATTGGAAGAGGCATTGTATATATGTAAATATATATGTAAAATGATATGAGATAATATACTTCAATGTACAAGATAATATAATCAGATTTATATGGGAACATATATGTCTTAAATATATTGATTTATATTATTTAATTATATATTTAAATTGTTATGTATATTGAAATATGTCCTCATTATATGAGATTATATATTGGAAGAGGCATTGATATATGTAAAATTATATGAGATAATATACTTTAATGTGCTAAATTATAATAATCAGATTTATATGGGAACATATATGTCTTAGATATATTGATATTAAATAACACATATAATTATCATTTTATATATTGTATACATGTTAAATATGAAATAATATAATGTACAATGTTAAATATATCAAAATATAATAGATTGAATAAGACATCAATTCAGTTACTCTTCGTCTCTCTTGATGTGAAGATTTATTCCAAACACAGAAGTCCAGGGGCCTGTTTCACAAAACCAAGATAAGGGATTAAGCCGGGATTTCCCAGTTATCCTGGATGAATTAAGCCTTGATTCGGTTTCACGAAAGCGGAGGCACATAAATCACCATGGAGATTTATTCTGTACAGCTAGCCTGCTCCTGACCAGGCTAACAGTCAGGATTTATTTAATCCTGGAGCCTTTTCTGATCACCCAGCACTGGTTTTACCCTATTGTTATTATCAGCCTGGATTAAAATACAACAGGTGCATTTTGCTGTTTATTTAAGTACTTTAGTTATTATTTAAAGTTGTGACCATTCTTTTTTTATTTATAATTATTCATGTGACAGTCATTGTTACTGTTATATTGCTGTATGAAGAGTGCTGTTCATATTGTTGTTAGAAGTTTGATGAATATATTATGGCAGTTGTTGAGATAATTCGAAAAGGCTGATAACATTTCAAATGTGTTTTAAATGAAGTCTGTTACTAAGGGCAATACATACAATGCTGTACATTTCTATAGTTGACCAATGCACCTTGAATCATTTTAGTTGATTCATTTTTTTTAAATTCTTTAACAATAAGGATCATGTTTGTTCCACTTTCATGTGCATTGTATTTGGCATTCTTAGCACACAATTTATGTTGTCCAGTAAACTGGGAATATAATTTGGGAGGATTGTACAATTTAAGAACATATCCTAATTGTACAATCCTCCTAAATGATAGTCTTAGTTCACTGGACCAGTACCTATCTGGTGATGTAGGCTACTGTACATTGATGTAATAACAGGGAGAGGACACCTCAATGGTTTTTGACCTTATATTTACTGCGGTCAAGCCAGCCTCCACTTCAAAATGAGCGGTCAAACTAGCCACCCCTATATTTCGCGGTGCGCGTATACACTTGCTATTACGGTGAAACTAAAAAGAGGGAATTTTCTGACGAAGGCAATTTCCCATTCATTTATTCTGTCTGCCTGTCTGTCTATCTGCCTGCCTGTCTGTCTGTCTGTCAGAAAGAAAGAAGGAAAGAAAGATTTTAGCACACCTCACAACCTCTGTGACAACTGCATGATATGCTGAATTCCAAAATAAGAGCCCCCCCAAAACTCAAATATTAGCTGTTTTGTCTACACATTAAGAAAATCATGAAAATAAAAGTCCTAGCTTCCACAGACCAATTTCACCTCAGCTGGAGAGGACTCCTTCTCAATGTGTGATCTACAATGTTTCAGGACATTCTGATGTTGTTTTCCAAAATAAGAGCCCCCCAAAACTCATATATACGCTGTTTTGTCTACACATTCAGAAAGTTATAAAAATAAAAGTCCTAGCTTCCACAGACCAATTTCACCTCAGATGGAGAGGACTCCTTCTCAATGTGTGATCTACAATGTTTCAGGACATTCTGATGTTGTTTTCCAAAATAAGAGCCCCCCAAAGCTCATATATACGCTGTTTTGTCTACACATTCAGATAGTTATAAAAATAAAAGTCCTAGCTTCCACAGACCAATTTCACCTCAGATGGAGAGGACTCCTTCTCAATGTGTGATCTACAATGTTTCAGGACATTCTGATGTTGTTTTCCAAAATAAGAGCCCCCCAAAGCTCATATATACGCTGTTTTGTCTACACATTCAGATAGTTATAAAAATAAAAGTCCTAGCTTCCACAGACCAATTTCACCTCAGATGGAGAGGACTCCTTCTCAATGTGTGATCTACAATGTTTCAGGACATTCTGATGTTGTTTTCCAAAATAAGAGCCCCCAAAAACTCATATATTAGCTGTTTTGTCCATACATTCAGAAAATCATAAAAATAAAAGTCCTAGCTTCCACAGACCACTTTCACATCAGATGGAGAGGACACCTTCTCAAGGTGTGATCTACAATGTTTCAAGACATTCTGATGTTGTTTTCCAAAATAAGAGCCCCCCAAAGCTCAAATATTAGCTGTTTTGTCTACACATTAAGAAAATCATGAAAATAAAAGTCCTAGCTTCCACAGACCAATTTCACCTCAGATGGAGAGGACTCCTTCTCAATGTGTGATCTACAATGTTTCAGGACATTCTGATGTTGTTTTCCAAAATAAGAGCCCCCCAAAACTCATATATTAGCTGTTTTGTCCATACATTCAGAAAATCATAAAAATAAAAGTCCTAGCTTCCACAGACCACTTTCACATCAGATGGAGAGGACACCTTCTCAAGTGTGTGATCTACAATGTTTCAAGACATTCTCTGATGTTGTTTTCCAAAATAAGAGCCCCCAAAAGCTCATATATATAGCTGTTTTGTCTACACATTCAGAAAGTTATAAAAATAAAAGTCCTAGCTTCCACAGACCAATTTCACCTCAGATGGAGAGGACTCCTTCTCAATGTGTGATCTACAATGTTTCAGGACATTCTGATGTTGTTTTCCAAAAATAAGAGCCCCCCAAAGCTCATATATATGACTGTTTTGTCTACACATTCAGATAGTTATAAAAATAAAAGTCCTAGCTTCCACAGACCAATTTCACCTCAGATGGAGAGGACTCCTTCTCAATGTGTGATCTACAATGTTTCAGGACATTCTGATGTTGTTTTCCAAAATAAGAGCCCCCCAAAACTCATATATTAGCTGTTTTGTCCATACATTCAGAAAATCATAAAAATAAAAGTCCTAGCTTCCACAGACCACTTTCACATCAGATGGAGAGGACACCTTCTCAAGGTGTGATCTACAATGTTTCAAGACATTCTGATGTTGTTTTCCAAAATAAGAGCCCCCCAAAGCTCAAATATTAGCTGTTTTGTCTACACATTAAGAAAATCATGAAAATAAAAGTCCTAGCTTCCACAGACCAATTTCACCTCAGATGGAGAGGACTCCTTCTCAATGTGTGATCTACAATGTTTCAGGACATTCTGATGTTGTTTTCCAAAATAAGAGCCCCCAAAACTCATATATTAGCTGTTTTGTCCATACATTCAGAAAATCATAAAAATAAAAGTCCTAGCTTCCACAGACCACTTTCACATCAGATGGAGAGGACACCTTCTCAAGGTGTGATCTACAATGTTTCAAGACATTCTGATGTTGTTTTCCAAAATAAGAGCCCCCCAAAGCTCAAATATTAGCTGTTTTGTCTACACATTAAGAAAATCATGAAAATAAAAGTCCTAGCTTCCACAGACCAATTTCACCTCAGATGGAGAGGACTCCTTCTCAATGTGTGATCTACAATGTTTCAGGACATTCTGATGTTGTTTTCCAAAATAAGAGCCCCCCAAAACTCATATATACGCTGTTTTGTCTACACATTCAGAAAGTTATAAAATAAAAGTCCTAGCTTCCACAGACCAATTTCACCTCAGATGGAGAGGACTCCTTCTCAATGTGTGATCTACAATGTTTCAGGACATTCTGATGTTGTTTTCCAAAATAAGAGCCCCCCAAAGCTCATATATACGCTGTTTTGTCTACACATTCAGATAGTTATAAAAATAAAAGTCCTAGCTTCCACAGACCAATTTCACCTCAGATGGAGAGGACTCCTTCTCAATGTGTGATCTACAATGTTTCAGGACATTCTGATGTTGTTTTCCAAAATAAGAGCCCCCCAAAACTCATATATTAGCTGTTTTGTCCATACATTCAGAAAATCATAAAAATAAACTAGTCCTGCTTCCACAGACCACTTTCACATCAGATGGAGAGGACACCTTCTCAAGGTGTGATCTACAATGTTTCAAGACATTCTGATGTTGTTTTCCAAAATAAGAGCCCCCCAAAGCTCAAATATTAGCTGTTTTGTCTACACATTAAGAAAATCATGAAAATAAAAGTCCTAGCTTCCACAGACCAATTTCACCTCAGATGGAGAGGACTCCTTCTCAATGTGTGATCTACAATGTTTCAGGACATTCTGATGTTGTTTTCCAAAATAAGAGCCCCCCAAAACTCATATATTAGCTGTTTTGTCCATACATTCAGAAAATCATAAAAATAAAAGTCCTAGCTTCCACAGACCACTTTCACATCAGATGGAGAGGACACCTTCTCAAGGTGTGATCTACAATGTTTCAAGACATTCTGATGTTGTTTTCCAAAATAAGAGCCCCCCAAAGCTCAAATATTAGCTGTTTTGTCTACACATTAAGAAAATCATGAAAATAAAAGTCCTAGCTTCCACAGACCAATTTCACCTCAGATGGAGAGGACTCCTTCTCAATGTGTGATCTACAATGTTTCAGGACATTCTGATGTTGTTTTCCAAAATAAGAGCCCCCCAAAACTCATATATACGCTGTTTTGTCTACACATTCAGAAAGTTATAAAAATAAAAGTCCTAGCTTCCACAGACCAATTTCACCTCAGATGGAGAGGACTCCTTCTCAATGTGTGATCTACAATGTTTCAGGACATTCTGATGTTGTTTTCCAAAATAAGAGCCCCCAAAAACTCATATATTAGCTGTTTTGTCCATACATTCAGAAAATCATAAAAATAAAAGTCCTAGCTTCCACTGACCAATTTCACCTCAGATGGAGAGGACACCTTCTCAAGGTGTGATCTACAATGTTTCAGGACATTCTGATGTACAGTTTCAAAATAAAAGCCTGTCAAAGTCTTGAATATGAGACAAATTAGATATGATTTTGGATTCAATTTAAAAGTAAACACCCTGTTATCAAACAATAAATCCACTTCAGGGTTATATTACACGACCCCGTGGTGTGACTCATTAAGTATCAAGACATTCTGATGTACAGTTTCAAAATAAAAGCCTGTCAAAGTCTCAAATATGAGGCATATTTAGGCTGGTGACAAATGGTCAAAAAGGGCTTTAGTTTTGAGATACCCCTACTGGAGGTAGAACTAAACCCAACATTGTTTTTCCTCATCCCTAGGGTCTTCCCATATATGAAATTGATTCTTGGCTAAAGATATTTTACTGCTAATATTGTTAAATTAACAGATATTGTTACACAACCCAAAACCAAAGAAGGACTAAAATATAGCCTGTCCATGGGAGTTAAGGCATCTAAACTAATGCAGATCAATCACACAAGCTCTGAGAGCTTTGAAACTTAGCATGTTTGTAGTCAGGAAGTTGCTTTACCTACTAGAAAAGACTGGATATGAATATCATGATGTATGGAATAAATAAAGACATACCTAAAATAGGCGAACATGCAAAAAATTAATATCTATGCAGAATGTTTTCATTTACTTTGTGGTTACTTGCGCGGGAATTATAATAGAAACACATATGATTTCTTGTTGGAAAAGTGGGGTTGTGCTTAATCCAGCAATACCAAATGTGTAAATATAGCATGACAAATCAGGGTGTTCTTTCACTCAATGTATGATGTGTCTAAAATGAAAGAAGATGGAACACTGACATAATTTAGTCTCAAGTCCAAAGCCCATTATCAGTGGTATCATATGGCACCTTGTACTATATAGTCCATATGGAAACAAAGATTGAAATCGAAAGATAACACCTTACCATTGCACAAACAGGAGACCATGGATTCAGGATTGCAGTTTGACCTTAATGAGCCTTTTAATAAAACTATAATTTAACACAATACAAATTAAATGACTGTCTTAAACAAACAAATGGCAATCTAACAAAATAAACACTGTGAGGGGGAATGACCCCCCTCATCACTGAATCTCAAGCTCTTTCTAGCAGCAACCATTTGGAACATGAACTGCTTTTGGTAGTCATTCTGGGGGTTAGGCCATCTCCAGTGGCCACTTTGGGAGGTCAGCTCCCCATGATGTTACCACTGCAACACACCACTGTCACTCATCCACATTGTCATCAGTGACAAAGTGGGTCATATTTGATTGCCTGGGAAAGGGGCAAGAGCAAGACTCTGTGCAGGTCAAGCCCACTGAAAGACACTGGCATTTGGTAGCATCGTTGCAGTTTCCGTCTTTACAGTATAGTAGTGGGTGATGTCTCTAACTTCTTTAGGTGCTGGTGTCTTCTGTAACATCACAGGTTCAATGCACCCATCTTCTTTGAGCCTCCATCCTCCAACTGGGTTCCAGAGAAGAGGTTTGACCAGGTGGTGGCCGCACGCCACACTGCTGTTTGGTACAAGGCTCTCAGCACTTGTTGGCCCAGTACTGGCGATGTAGGTGCTGACAAAGCTACATACAGGGATATTCTTGAGCAAAACCTGTAACACTGTGCGTGATTTGAGGCTAGGACGGAGGTTCACCTTCCAGCAGGACAATGACCCCAAACACACCTCAATCCAATAGAAAATCTGTAATCAGACTTAAAGATTGCTGTTCACAAGCCGCAAACCATCCAACTTCAAGGAGCTGGAGCAGTTTTGCAAGGAGGAATGGGATGATGTAGATGTGGCAAGCTCATAGAGACTTATCCAAAGCGAACTTAGAGCTGTGATTCCCGCAAAAGGTGGCTCTACAATGTATTGACTTTAGGGGGTGAATAGTTATGCACATTGACTTTTTCTGTTTTTATTTCTAAAAAATAATTTTATGTATATTTTTCTCATTTCACTTCACCAACTTAGACTATTGTGTTTTGATTCATCACATAACATTCAGATAAAAAAACAACATTGAACTAAAGCCTCTAATGTAACAAAATAGGTAAAAAGCCAAGGGGGTGAATACTTTTGCAAAGCACTTGTACATGCAATACACCTTGCACAGTCACATTCTTGTCTAATTGTTGAATGTGATGATACAGATGTAATAGTTTTGCTGCTATACTATTCAAGCAAAGGGATGTTTGGATCCTCAGCAGTGTTTATGCACTCGGGACATGGCCTTAAGGAAAGATTTGTCCCTAGTTGATCGCTCGCAAGCTTGGAGCAGTGCTTTGTGATTGTTTACCTGCATGACACGTCCTCACAGGTTGTAACACCACAAGCAGTTTGTACAGAATTGGGAAGGCCACTGCCCTCACAAGACTGAAGACCCATCTTTGTAAGTTACAGGCAATTACTAAATGTGGACTCTCTGGTAGCCTGGAAGAGGCTTTGCCTGTGGCAAGAAGGTATTCCCTCCTTCTGTATGGCCAAAAGAAAAAGTTGGATGGACATCCAACCTGGATGTGCTGAGGTACAGATTAGCATCTACCAGAGATTCGTCAGCAGCAAATCTACCCCCAACAGAAGATGCTTTCCAGCATGTCTTCATGCGTCCCAGCTTTCCAGAATGTCTTGATACTTACTGGGTCACACTATGGGGTCGTGTACTATAACCCTCAAGTGGAATTATTCTTTGATAACAAGGCGTTTCCTTTTAAAGTGAATCCAACATCATGCAATTAGTCTCATATTTGACATTTTGACAGGCTTTTATTTTGAAACTACACATCAGAATGTCTTGATACTTAATGGGTCACACCAAGGGGTACTATAACCCTTAAGTGGAAATAGTCTGTGATAACGGGCGTCTTCCTTTTAAATTGAATTCAAAGTCATATGTTCTATTTGAGACTTTGACAGGCTTTTATTTTGAAACTATACATCAGAATGTCTTGATACTTACGGGGTCACACTATGGGGTCGGTGTACTATAACCCTCAAGTGGAATTATTCTTGGTAACAGGGCGCTTCCTTTTAAATTGAATCCAAAATCATATCTAATTTGTCTCATATTTCAGACTTTGAGAGGCTTTTTTGAAACTGTACATCAGAATGTCTTGATACTTAATGGGTCACACCAAGGGGTCGTGGTACTACAACCCTCAAGTGGAATTAGTCTGTGGTAACAGGGCGTTTCCTTTTGAAGTGAATCCAAAATCATATCTAATTTGTCTCATATTTGACTTTGACAGGCTTTTATTTTGAAACTGTAAATCAGAATGTTCTGAAACATTGTAGATCACACCTTAAGAAGGTGTCCTCTCCATCTGATGTGAAATTGGTCTGTGGAAGCTAGGACTTTTATTTTTATAATTTTCTGAATGTATGGAAAAAACAGCATATATGGGTATTAGGTGCTTGGGGGGTCTTATTTTGGAAAGCAACACCAGAATGTCCTGAAACATTGTAGATCACACCTTGAGAAGGTGTCCTCTCCATCTGAGGTGAAATTGGCCTGTGGAAGCTAGGACTTTTATTTTTAATAATTTCTGAATGTATGGACAAAACAGCATATATATGAGTTTTGGGGGGGCTCTTATTTTGGAAAACAACATCAGAATTTCCTGAAACATTGTAGTTGGACACCTTGAGAAGGTGTCCTCTCCATCTGATGTGAAATTGGTCAGTGGAAGCTAGGACTTTTATTTTTATGATTTTCTGAATGTATGGACAAAACAGCTAATATATGAGTTTTGGGGGGCTCTTATTTTGGAAAACAACATCAGAATGTCCTGAAACATTGTAGATCACACCTTGAGAAGGTGTCCTCTCCATCTGAGGTGAAATTGGTCTGTGGAAGCTAGGACTTTTATTTTTATAATTTTCTGAATGTGTAGACAAAACAGCATATATATGAGCTTTGGGGGGCTCTTATTTTGGAAAGCAACACCAGAATGTCCTGAAACATTGTAGATCACACCTTGAGAAGGTGTCCTCTCCATCTGAGGTGAAATTGGTCTGTGGAAGCTAGGACTTTTATTTTTATAATTTTCTGAATGTATGGACAAAACAGCTAATATATGAGCTTTGGGGGGCTCTTATTTTGGAAAACAACATCAGAATGTCCTGAAACATTGTAGTTGACACCTTGAGAAGGTGTCCTCTCCATCTGAGGTGAAATTGGTCTGTGGAAGCTAGGACTTTTATTTTTATGATTTTCTGAATGTATGGACAAAACAGCTAATATATGAGTTTTGGGGGGCTCTTATTTTGGAAAACAACACCAGAATGTCCTGAAACATTGTAGATCACACCTTGAGAAGGTGTCCTCTCCATCTGATGTGAAATTGGTCTGTGGAAGCTAGGACTTTTATTTTTATGATTTTCTGAATGTATGGACAAAACAGCTAATATATGAGTTTTGGGGGGCTCTTATTTTGGAAAACAACATCAGAATGTCCTGAAACATTGTAGATCACACCTTGAGAAGGTGTCCTCTCCATCTGAGGTGAAATTGGTCTGTGGAAGCTAGGACTTTTATTTTTATAATTTTCTGAATGTGTAGACAAAACAGCATATATATGAGCTTTGGGGGGCTCTTATTTTGGAAAGCAACACCAGAATGTCCTGAAACATTGTAGATCACACCTTGAGAAGGTGTCCTCTCCATCTGAGGTGAAATTGGTCTGTGGAAGCTAGGACTTTTATTTTTATAATTTTCTGAATGTATGGACAAAACAGCTAATATATGAGCTTTGGGGGGCTCTTATTTTGGAAAACAACATCAGAATGTCCTGAACATTGTAGTTGACACCTTGAGAATGTCCTCTCCATCTGAGGTGAAATTGGTCTGTGGAAGCTAGGACTTTTATTTTTATGATTTTCTGAATGTATGGACAAAACAGCGAATATATGAGTTTTGGGGGGCTCTTATTTTGGAAAACAACACCAGAATGTCCTGAAACATTGTAGATCACACCTTGAGAAGGTGTCCTCTCCATCTGATGTGAAATTGGTCTGTGGAAGCTAGGACTTTTATTTTTATGATTTTCTGAATGTATGGACAAAACAGCTAATATATGAGTTTTGGGGGGCTCTTATTTTGGAAAACAACACCAGAATGTCCTGAAACATTGTAGAACACACCTTGAGAAGGTGTCCTCTCCATCTGATGTGAAATTGGTCTGTGGAAGCTAGGACTTTTATTTTTATGATTTTCTGAATGTATGGACAAAACAGCTAATATATGAGTTTTGGGGGGCTCTTATTTTGGAAAACAACACCAGAATGTCCTGAAACATTGTAGATCACACCTTGAGAAGGTGTCCTCTCCATCTGATGTGAAATTGGTCTGTGGAAGCTAGGACTTTTATTTTTATGATTTTCTGAATGTATGGACAAAACAGCTAATATATGAGTTTTGGGGGGCTCTTATTTTGGAAAACAACATCAGAATGTCCTGAAACATTGTAGTTGACACCTTGAGAAGGTGTCCTCTCCATCTGAGGTGAAATTGGTCTGTGGAAGCTAGGACTTTTATTTTTATAATTTTCTGAATGTGTAGACAAAACAGCGTATATATGAGTTTTGGGGGGGCTCTTATTTTGGAATTCAGCATATCATGCAATGACAGGTTGTGAGGTGTGCTAAAATCTTTCTTTCTCTCTTTCTGACAGACAGACAGACAGACAGACAGGCAGGCAGACAGAATAAATGAATGGGAAATTGCCTTCGTCGGAAAATTCCCTGTTTTTAGTTTTGACGGTCTCACCGTAATAGCAAGTGTATACGCGCACCGCGAAATATAGGGGTGGCTAGTTTGACCGCTCATTTTGAAGTGGAGGCTGGCTTGACTGCAGTTTATATTTGGGGGGAAATAACTGATGAATATCACTCTGTTCCATTCATGTTTACAGTGTGCATGGAATTTATCACTTAATTATCTTCATAGCTTCTAGAGTCCAATTTCTTCAGTCTCTTTATTTTCTATGTCCATATATACAGGGAGCAAGGCATATAATATGTAGAGAAGGAAACTCGGAAACTATAAAAAATAAAAAAATGAAACGCGAGAAAAAGCGTGGCAGATAATAGCGGACCGACTGAATGATAGCCTAAAAATATACATTTATGAAATACTGCTCTTAACTGAAACCATTCAATGAGTCACTGTCATTTGCAAAAACGAACAGTTGTACACTTTGCATTAAAAGCGAGCAGTGGAAGTTAATGACTTAGGAAACTTATATTTTAGCCCATGAGAGAGAGAGGGAGGAACAGAGTGATATTTACGCATCATATTCTGGCGTTGAAGAAAATTGATCTTCATGGTAAATTTCCTGAGTAACATTATCTTCTGCTTACTTTTAAGGCAAAGAGTACAACTGTTAATGTGTGCAAATGATTAGTAGCCTAATCCTTGAATGGAATGATTATGACGGTTTCAGTTCAGAGCCGTGGTCAGTTAATGTATATTTAGGCGCAATTACGTAATCAGTCGGCGCTCGTCGTGCGCCGCTTTCTCGCTGTTTCATTACAGCGGCTGTGTTTCTTTTCTTTTTATACAAATAATGTGTTTCACGTCATCATACTTCCACAAGAAGCTGCTGCTCACTCTGTATAACGTATGTACAACGCGTATTCTCCATTTTGGTATCAGTAAATCTGTGATCGACCTCGCGGTCTTTTGAGGAAAGCCGTGGACGCGCATCTATCTGAATTACTTCAGCCTGGCTCAACCTAGTCGCTCCTCCTCAGCCTGGCTTGGCCTTCGTGAAACGCACCAAGCCAGGATGCACAGATTAGACTAGGTCAAGCCTCGCTTTATCAGTTATCCTGGATTTATATATTCTGCTTTTGTGAAACAGGCCCCTGGGTACAAACCAGCAGGAATCCAAAATAAGGAAAATGCAAGAAACAACACAAGGAGTAAATACTGAGGTAGTCAAAAAATGCAAAAAGGGAGAACAGAGCTGGATAACAAAACCAGAGCACAGAGACCACAGGGAGACCTAACACAAAACTCAGAGACAGGAGACAAAAAAAACAGGAACACTAAGACTAACACAAGGACCACACAATGAGCTGACGCAGGATAAGGTGAACACCAAGACTAAATACAGAGGCTAACGAGGAAACACAAGACAGGTGGCACAAGGCTGGGAAACAGGTGAAACACATTAGGGCAATCACAAGGGCAGGAAAACACAGGAAGTAAAACAAAGACAAGACAAGACAGAAAACAAGACTGTCAAAATAAAACAGGAAACAGAACAAAAATACAAAACAGAAAAAACGGATTACCAAAATAAGACAAAACACACCAAACCCATAACAAATTTTCACTGTACAATTTTGGCTAACAATGTTGACTATGACAGTTAAGTATTCTTATTAAATCTCCAAATCTTATATCCAAATCTTAGCTGACATTCTTCAATTTATGACTTTTAAAATAAGTGTTTAATGTTTCACTGCTAATTAAAAATTCATACAGCGAACGTTACTAGGCCAATAATGCAAAAATCTCAACAGGATAATTGCTATCATGATTAATGTTGCATGACTAACCAAGCAAAAAAAAGAAATAAGCTATGTACTTGCCTGCCAACTGCAAAATGTGTGCTGGTTCAACCAGCCACCCATTAGCAGGCCTCTTGCCACCGATACTGTGGCACTCGATAAGATACTCCTTTTTAGAGTTTTCAGGATCAAAGTCTACGATCCAATTTACAGGGACTATACTGAGAGCATCTTTATCCTTCCCCTTTCACCAGCTCACTAGCACAAACTTCATTTTTTTTTCTTATTGTCTCCTCTCACCGCTGAGCGTAACGAGTAGTAACGAAGTAGAACTACTTCTCTACTCTACTTAAGTACTAAAAGGCTGTATCTGTACTCTACTGGAGTATTATTTTGTTCTCCTACTTCCACTTTTACTTCAGTACATATTTTCGATGAGTTTAATACTTTTACTCCGATACATTTTTATGTGCTGCATCGTTACTCGTTACTGTTGTGAATGCCTCACGCTACGGAGACTGTGTAGGTTACAGTGTGTGTAGTTACGGCTACGTTAGTTACGTATGATAATCACGTAAGTTTCGTAAGAAATCCCAGAGATCGCGTTGTGTTTCTTTTCATTACGGCGATCGCTTGTTCAGAAGTCAGAGACGATGTAAGTTGTACTCTTTATATTTAGCTGTTGTTGCAGCAGATTAATCTATTCCTGAGTTGTTTCAGTCTGAAATGAGTCCTGAATGTTAACTGTTTGACCCTGTGATGTGAAGCTGATCTAGTTTATCTGGATGTTTGACCCTGTGATGTGAAGCTGATCTAGTTTATCTGGATGTTTGACCCTGTGATGTGGAGCTGATCTAGTTTATCTGGATGTTTGACCCTGTGATGTGGAGCTGATCTAGTTTATCTGGATGTTTGACCCTGTGATGTGAAGCTGATCTAGTTTATCTGGATGTTTGACCCTGTGATGTGGAGCTGATCTAGTTTATCTGGATGTTTGACCCTGTGATGTGAAGCTGGTCTAGTTTATCTGGATGTTTGACCCTGTGATGTGAAGCTGATCTAGTTTATCTGAATGTTTGACCCTGTGATGTGAAGCTGATCTAGTTTATCTGAATGTTTGACCCTGTGATGTAAAGCTGCTAGTTTATCTGTATTCTGCTAGCTTGCTAACTTTCCACTACATCAACCCACTGTTATAGTAGTTATAACAGCTGTGACATTAATGTACCTTTTGGGGTTTATTTCAGAAACTTCCTTCATATCCAGAAATTTACAACTTGTGACTGCCTGTAATGCTCCATCTTAATACCAAGCAAAATGTTGAACTCCAACAATATGATATTCAAAACTGCTTTTAACCACTACAACCTTGTAACTATTACTTTTAGTACTTGAGTAGTATATTTTAAAATAAACTACTTGCAATACTTAAGTACAAAAAATGTTGAATACTTTAGTACTTCCACTTAAGTGTTGTGCTTAAAGAGCACTTCTACTTCTACTCAAGTCACTTTTTTGATAGAGCACTTGTACTTTTACTCAAGTATGGGTCTCTAGTACTTTATACACCTCTGCCGCTGAGGCACGCACAGACAGTGGCTTGTGTCATAGACAGGCTTGTGTGTGCTGCCGGCATGAACCGTTATGCGTATGCGCAAGATGTTCACGCGGTGCAAAGGTGGACACAAAGAAAAAATGTAATTTTGCTGTTAATGATGATCTAATTTATAATACTCTGTCATCTACATTTTACAATATACTGTATGAATCAATACACAGCCATATATGGTCCATCCATATGGCTATATAATGTAAAATATAATGAATGTCATGCAAAAATGTGATTTGGACTATTGTTGATCAAGCTCTGTAAACCTATGCATGAGCTTAATTGCTTAACTCTTTTTTTTCAATAAACATACATGCAATAATGTAATACAGTTTTGTTTGCACATCAATGCATTTTAAAATATATTAATCAATATATAGAAATAGGTTGTCCATGCATATATTGCTATATATTTTCAAATATATGAGGAAGTTTCTCATATATTGAAATATATTTTCTAATGTATTGCAATATAAATTTTAGTATATTGCAATATACGTTTGTTTTGTAAGGGAAAGATGAACAACTCGGAATTCTTCAAACTTGCAAATGCCTGCTTCTTTGGTTTCACTGAAGAATTGATGAACAAGTTCCAAGCTGTACTTTTTTTTGGTCTGTCTGGTTTCCTGAATGCTGTTTCAATCTGTTCGACCTCATGTCCATCATTGACCTCTGAAGTCCCTTCCTCTGTAATGCAAACCTCTGTGTACATCTGATTCAGAAGGGTTTCCTGGTTTAGCAATCCCTTCAAACACACACTGGAACTTCTTCCTAATATTAGATTTAACTTTACAACGGCACACTGCAGCAGGAGTTCCTGAACAAACAACAAATTAAATCATTGAGTGGATTCTACAGAAAATCTGAGAATGTAAACAAAGGTTGGCTGTATCTCCCATGCTGCCTCATTTTCCTCTTTCCATCATGTTAAATCTGTTCAAATCTACTGCTCTGCAGTAAGATGGTTTAAACAGACTTACTGCTGTCAGCCAGCTCCTCCTGCTTCATTCTTCTCAGGAAGTGCAGTGTGATCTTTAGAAATACCTCTCTGCTACTCCTCATCTGCTCTTCATCCTCACCGTGCAGCACCTACTGTTCCTCCCCCTGATTATCTAAGTATTTTGGGTAATCTGGACTAAGAACCTTCTGGATCTTCTTTAGCTCATTCTTCACAAAAGTGACTGTGTTTTCCTCTAGAAGCTGGAAGAGAATGATAAACTGAACTATTAATTTAAAGAACACAACATGTGATTAATTTGTCTGTCTCATAGACTGAGAAAATTAATGGACATATCATTGGCTTTTGGATTGTCGTTTTGAAGCCAGGAGTTTGCATTTTGGTCATACATAGATCCAAGAGCACAGATTTAGGGAATTTAAATCGGCATATTAGCCTGTCATCGTCATAGTCCCTGAAGTCTTTTTCTCACCTGATTCTTCCATTGGTGTAGTCCTCCTGCAGGGCCAGCAGTGCCATCATGCATTTCAGTATTTCTATGTTTACAACAATTTGTGATTGTTAACACCTTGCCAAAAATCACAGCATCAACTAGTAGTATCCCCCATCCCGAGATACAATTTGCAAACACACTTTTCTTCATGCAGGTTTGGTCACGAACAGTATTAAAGTTACTTAAGTGTAATGCTTGCTTGAGAGCTTAACGTCTGTATTTCCAGACTTTGAAATTTGATGATATATGCACAGTTTTAAAGACATATGTAATTATTTACACTGTTCTGCAGTTATCTAATGCTAGGGTATTTGATGCTATCCTGTATTCCGTGCAGTCGGGCCATCCCATCCTCTTGCGTTCCGTAGCGGACTCTGTGACGGTGAGACAGCACCGATTAAACATTAAGAACAAATTGATTTAAGATTTGAGTTGGAGGTGTTTATGGAACAAGTATCACTCAGTAAAAGCACAAATAACACTGCTGGATTTAATCTTCATGATAATGTGGATCATATGGAGAGAAAAAATGTGCGTGAGGTATCAATACTTGAAAATATTACGAGTAATCGTTATTCCCAGGTACTTTCTGCAGTCTGACTTTAGTTCACCACCTCACCATTTGCGTCGCCAATTCCTATTGTCTCCAAAATGTGCGTACGCATGGGTCAGAGTTTGCGTGGCGGGCCGCATATTCTCCCATCAAGTTTGTTTTTTATAAATAATCTTTGTGTGGGAAGTGGCGTACGCAGATTTTCAGCCCCGTTTTGTGCGTACGCCACGTTTATAAATGAGACCCCAGGTCTGTTTGATCTTGCTGGGCTGACTGATCACCAAAGCCCTCTGAACTCTCCTGTTAAGGCTGTACATACGACCCAGCACACAGAGATACCACTCAGGACACAGATAAACAGTTCACATATTTATTAGGCGTAAATACTCAGAGGAGATGAACAATCGAGGCAGAGCTTGTAGTTTTCTGGGAATGGACTGAAGCTTGAGGGAACCAGGCAGTGGCAGATCCGAAGGAGTTCCAAAGTTGAATCCAGGAAAAGCAGGTGGTAATGTCTGAGTGGCGTGAGGCAGGCAGCACAGCAGAGCACAGCAGGTAGGAAGCAGGTAACAGCAGGATCTGCACAGAGGAACTGAAGTTAGACAGGGTAAACACTAAATCAAGAGAGTTGCTAGAAACACAGGCAGGGATACTGAGCCAGGTTACCACATCAGAATATGTAACAATCTGTTGCTGAAGAGGTGAACAGCCCGGATTTAAATACTGCAGGTGTGAATCATGGAATGAGCATCAGCTGTGCCGGCAACAGAGCAGGGATGAATGGCCACGCCTCTTGACCTAGTTCCTCTTGACACGCCCCCTGCCACTTCCAGGTGGAGACAAACAGCACAGACAGACACAGAGGGAAAAAGGGAGACACAAACACACAGGAAAGGGGAACAAGGCAGCTGACCCACAACATCTCCTGCTGAACTCTGTGGAGAAAACATCAAGTTAAGGGACATTATATGACTCAAATCTGCACACAGCTTACTAAAGGTGTTCTCCATCATATTGAGAAAGCAGTGTGGTCAAAACTGTTCTCAGTTCTCTCAGCAGTGTTCTCTTCGCTCTTTTGACTGTCTGACAGGCTGGAAATTGTAAGGCGAGGCAACTTTATTTCTATTGCACATTTCAGCAACAAGGCAATTCAAAGTGCTTTACAAAAAACATTAAAGAGCATTTAAAAAGAGATAAAAAAGCTAAAATAGAATAAGATACAAATACAAGTTTCAATGCAGTGTAAGAAATTAATAATAATTTGATTTGCTAGTTTGTAGGGATGGGTTTGGGAGGGGAGAAGGAGGTGTTTTTTGTGTGGTCTGTAAAATCTTCTAAATAAGTAACAAGAGGGTCTAAGTAAATAGGATGAATAGGTTTAGAATTATTTTTACAACTGAAATTAATTTTGTTATTGCAGAGACAAAGTTCCGAAAAAAGGTACTGTTGGGTAGTGGAACCGAATACTGGTACCAGTATTGGAATCGAAAAAAAAGGGAATGGTACCCAACCCTACCGGAGGGGCTCAGGCTGGTTGCCTGGCCCCTGACATAGACAGTCTCCTGGCTTTGGGCTTGAGTCTGTGGTGATGACAATGCAAGAGGCCAAAACCTAGGGCACTAGTATCCTTCCTTATCTGAAATGGCTCTCCCTTAACAGCGGGTTCCTCTTGGCATAGTCTCGCTTTGCCAGACCTTCCACACGCTGCGGACAGCAGGAGGGTCTGGCTAGTCCACATAACATTCCCAGGATGGGAGAAAAACGTGCTCTGGTTTATTGGCATTTCTTTAAACCAATCACAATGGGGCGCTGCAAAATAGTCATGCGAGAGAAAACTCAGATTGGACAGATAGTCTAGCTAGCTGTCTCAATTTACCATGCAGAGATCTAAAGAGCAGTCAATAACAGTCCACCGGAGTTTGCATGCATCCGGCGGAATATCCTTGGGAAGAAAGAAGCCTCAGTTGTTATCCGGCTTTTTCTAAAGAGCAAAACGTAAGACAGTAATAAATACAAAGCAAAAAAAAAAGGGAAATCTTTCTGTCACATGCAAGTTCTGTACACATGACCATCCTGTTCCTATTCTTCCTTAAAGGGATATTTCACCGCTGGAAAGATGAATATATATTTAAATTGGGTCATTTATGTAGTAGAAATGTGAATTCTTTTTAGAAATTGGTGCCTTCTAGACTGAGAAAAAGCCAGAAAATGTGTTTTTGGCTCATGTGGATGAAAGACAACAACTCCCAGAATGCACTTGCTTCGCTTCCCTACGAGGCCACTCCAAAGCCATGCCTACTGGTTACAGAGAGGCAGTCAAATCAAGTCAAGTGTGTTTTATTGTCACTTCAACCATATACACTAAACGAAACAAGGTTTCACTGTGGCTCAAGTGGTGTTACACATGTAAAATATATGAAAACGACATTATATAAAAACAACATACGAAACAGGCTACATTTAGTGCACACACATTATAGGCTCCGTAAAGTTTAGCTAACGCATTGGTAGCATTAGCGCTTGGTGGGATATAAACACAGAGTATAAACACAGCCGTGAATTAGCGTGGAATGTAAAATGGTCTGCATTTAACAGTCACAAACTCCACCAGCGGTTGGATACAAGCACTGCATTTCTGCAAGTCCGTGTCCGTGTTAACACACCCCACCTCCACGAGTCTTACCCGGCGACAGAGCAGTATCTGCTCGGAAAGTTAGCATGCCTGGTAGCTGGATAGCGGAGTCCGGTATACTGTTGTTCAGCCATTTTTCCACAAAAACAAAAAAACAGCATTCTCTGAACTCGCGTTGGGAGTTTTGTAGTCCATAGCCTCAGGCCAGAAATGCCTCAGACGACGCTAAATGACGATTTTTGCATCATCAGAGGCTTTTTTCAAGACACACAATAGAGAGATCTGTCGTCTCAGTGGGACATGAGGGAGGGACGCATGGCCATTCGAAAATACTACCGGGTTTCTACTGACACAAAGCTTAATGCTAATCGGTGAAGTATCCCTTTAAATAAAGAGGAACTTTGACACACGGGTGAGTGCAAGCGAGTAGACAGGAACAGTTGAGGCATATGAAGGTATACATGAGCTCACTGGCATGATTGAAAAGTAACTGAAAAAGTAACTGAAAATCCACAGGTAAGCAGAAAAGTCAAAGCTGAAAGGTTCTGGCAAACAGGCAGGCAAAGGTGTTGAACTGAGGGGAAAAAGAGAACCGAGTTTACAGGGCCTCATATGAGTAGTGCTGTGACGATAACCATAGCCACATTACCACACAACCCGGTCTCACGGCAGTTCGTGTAAATGTACACGTTATTCTTAATCTATTGATACGTGTTCACGGAGACGTTTTCGTTTTTTACGTGTAACTGTCACGTTATTTTTTACGTGTAAATGTCACATTATTTTCGAAAGGACGAGGGCGCGGAGGCGGCCGAAAAGGTCGCTCCATAAGCCGTGGAAGCGCCCGCGGGCGCGCCGGGGAACGGACCGGAGGCGGCCGGAAGCGGACGCTTCCATAAGCCGGGAGGCGTCTCAGACGGCCCACGAGGCCGCTGGGGCGACGCCGCCCACAATAACGGGATGGCGGAGGTTGGGTTTAGGAAAAAACTTACGGGAAAGGGGACCTTAAACGCCGGAGAAAGGGCTTTAAACGCCGGAGAAAAAAGCGCCGGAAAGGCCTTAAACGCCGGGAAAGAGGGTGCCTTTAAACGCCGGAGAAAGCGCCCGGGAGACGCGCCCACAGTAACACGCGAACAAAACGCCACACGCAGGGACGCCATCCCCGGGAAACAAAGCGCCGCAAACGGGACGCGATCCCCTCTCGTCCGGGTGAAAGTCCTGTGTTGTTTGACCCATCCACCACCCCGACCAACCTCCCTACGCGGATTTTCGGCTTTTTATATTACTCCCTACAATTTCGTGCTGTGGTAACGAAATATGCTTCCCATTGAAATACATTAGTTCACATTTTCGTGTTGTCCACCACGTAAAAAACGACAAAAACGTCTCTGTGAACACGTATCAATAGATTCAAATAACGTCACATTTACACGAACTTCCATGAGACCGGGCTGTACCACGGCAATGTATCACTTCCGTGTTGATCATATAATCACTGTCATCACCCCATTAAATTTTTTATTTTTATTTTTTGCTGGTCAAAGTTACAGGAGTGCATGTGTCGTCTGATATGACCTTCAACGATTATGTAAATAAATGGGGGAATTTCTGTGAATTATTTCTAGGCTTGAGTACTTTGTTAAAACTGTTAATGTTTCTGCTGACATTAAAATATAAGACTTGTTTTGTTATTTGTATGTTCTTGAAATTAATATTAAATATTCTCCAGTATTTTGTCATATCATCAAGAATATAATAATTGCAGTATATAATTGTAGGGCCACCCCTACTACACTGTACTGTTAAAGTCAATTAAAGATTTGTATGAAATGGTTTTAAATCTCTTTGAATCACAGATAAAAAAGGTAAATTATACATGCTTTATTTAGGTTGGTTGTTTGTAAGTGTATTTAGCAGGTCCTGCTTTTCAGTATGCCACATGCCGAGCAAAGAAGCACATTCTGTTATGTTATGCTGCCACATAGTGGTACCTTTTGAAATTATATTCACATGGACAGTAGATTCCACAGCAGCTCAAGATACTTACACTTTGTTGTAAACACTTTTTTTTTTACATATCGCCTAATTTAAAGTTACCTGTTTGTTTTTGTAGCTATGAAATTAGCGATTGTTGATTTTGAAATGAAACATCATTCTTGAAAATAATTTAAAGTCATGGGAATGATCACACTTTTTCACATTCTTTATAATGCATGATGAGCAACACGTGGTGCAGTGTCCCTCGCCCCAATGTCAGCAGGGATTGGCTCCAGCTTCCTGCAACCCTAAAGGATACACAGTTACACATGATGAGCAATTTGGCATCCTTCTGATCTTTTTAAGATAGTTTTTGGGGGCTTTTCCCTTTATTTGAAAGTGACAGTGGATAGACAGGAAAGGTGGGAGAGAGATGGGTTTGACACGCATCAAAGGGCTGCAGGTTGGACTCGAACCGGGGCCGCTGCAGAGGACTCCTACATGGAGCGCACGCTCTCACTGGGTAAGCTAGAGGTCGCCCCCTTCTGATTACTTTTAGTGACAAATGAAAGGACTACCCATATTAAAGGGGTGATATAATGATTATATAGGGTATTTCACACTGTTCCTTATGGTCTCCTAATGGGGTATGTAACATTGGTTGGGCTGAAAATGGCCTGGTTGATATTTTATTGGCCCTTATGCATCTTATGCATTACAACGCGCCTCCCGGCTTATGGAGCGTCCTTTTCGGCCGCCTCCCGGCTGGTCCCCAGCAGGCCGCTCGCGGGCGCCTCACGGCTTATGGAGCGTCCTTTTCGGCCGCCTCCCGGCTGGTCCCCAGCAGGCCGCTCGCGGGCGCCTCACGGCTTATGGAGCGACCTTTTCGGCCGCCTTCCGGCGTCCTGTCCCCGAGAAAATAATGTGACATTTACACATAAAAAATAACGTGACAGTTACACGTAAAAAACGAGAAAAACGTCTCCGTGAACACGTATCAATAGATTAAGAATAACGTAAGAACACAGGGGTCTTGTAAAGGTCTTACAAAGCTTAGCTAACACTTGTCCGATTTCGGATTGCAATTTAAGGCATTTTTATGAACGCGAGGGGTCTTTTTGAGGAGCAGCTAGCAGCTATGTGTCCCATTCAATACAATGGGAAACAATTGCGGCTAGCTAGCTAGCTACACTTTCGGCATAACTATAGTATATTTACAGTTTGAATTTCGTCACGGCATGTACATTACAGGTTCCCCAAGGTCTTACAAAGCTTAGCTAACACTTGTCCGATTTTGGATTGCAATTTAAGACATTTTTATGAACGTGAGGGGTCCTGTTGAGGAGCAGCTAGGTAGCTATGTGTCCCATTCAATGCAATGGGAAACGATTGCGGCTAGCTAGCTAGCTACACTTTCGGCATAACCATAGTATATTTACAGTTTGAATTTCGTCACGGCATGTATATAACAGGTTCCCCAAGGTCTTACAAAGCTTGGCTAACACTTGTCCGATTTCGGATTTCAGTTGAATGTGTTTTTGTGAATGTCAGAGGTCTCGCTAGGCGGAGGCTAGCTAGCTCTCATTGATGGACTCCAGCTCACCGCGGGCTCTATCAATGAGAATCGCAGACAAGAGGCGTTTATTTCCCGGACTGTTTGTTTAAATAACTCAACACACATATCCATTATAAGATTAACTGGAACCTGCGGGCTGCGGTAAGAGATTACAAGCAGGATTAATGGATTAAACTATTGGGAACTGGTTCAAATGGAAACAAAGGAAAGCCAAATTTGAGCAGAGAGAAAATTGAGTTAGATGAGGTAAAATCAGAGTAAAAACTTGTGGAAGTGCATTGAAAATAATAGTTAACAAAATCAGTGCCAACTTTGTTATTGCAATTTACCCCCTGAGGAATAGAAAAAAAAAGTGTGAATACAGATTATTATTTTAAGTGTCTGACAACATTATGGAAAAGATCCCTACTGAGATTGTTACAGAGTAAAATTCTTTTGTTTAGCTTGAAACAGCATCAAAATCACTATTGTCAAACTCACCAGACTCCATTTCAATAACCAATACTTTTAGCGTGTATAGAGCCAGTATTTCACATGTATAGTGGACAGAGAAACCAAATGGCTTCTGATAATTTTATTTTGTTTCTGTTGATTTCAAATGTAGTCGGTTTGATGATGATAAAGTTACTGTTTATTTAAATGGAGTCTGGTGGGATTGGTAAAAAAAACCTGGAGATTGCTCATGCCAAAATATCTCTTAGTAAAGTGGCAATAAAAAGTTACTTTTTGCTGGGGCAGCACTTAAACATTTAACTCTGCTTGACCTGGCCTTATATCTAGCCTTCATTCTATCTGCTCAGGACATTTTTATTTTATTTTTATTGACAAAATGCAGTATTCAAAGAATCAGGTAAACAGAAATAGCACATATACATCAAGTGTACACACTCATAAAGATATAAATAAAAAACATAAAATACAATACAAACGATAAAATAACAGAATCATTACATAGAAAAAATAAAAAGAGGTACATGTAAAGATAAATTTACAACTAGCCAGAGGTTTCAGGGAAAAAAAGCTCTACAGTTTCAGCAATTGTTTTTTTGGGTTCAAAAAGGTAAGAGTCCAAATCTGTCCAAAATCTTTTGGTTATTTCACAATAAAAAAAAGTGAGATATTGTTTCAATATTCTGTTTACAAAATGTCCAGGAAGAGTCAATGTCGGTCTGCTTAGGATTTAATTCTTAGAATAAGAGCAAAATTACATCATCCTCATCCAGAGCCTGAGGCATTTGCATTTTCCAATTCTTTATTCAGATCTTTCCTGGAATCTGTGACTTGTCTATGGATCTATTGAAATTAAGGGAATTAATGATTTGGTTTAGTGAATATATAGCTCAGCGCTGATTGAAATGGTAACACTTTATAATAATGGTACATGAATTATCGTGGATGAAGTCATGCATGAAAAAGCATGCATTCATTCATGTAGTACATCATGAACTATCAGTAATGTACAAGGATTAATAGTATCTGATGCATGACTTAATGCAGAACCAATACGTTAATTAATGCATCAATTAAGGTATATGAATCATCATGATTTCTGATGTATTAATGATGCTCATATCTTCTTCAAAAAAACTGACCAGTCACAGCAGTATACATATATTCTAAAATTTTTTAATCATGATTAACTAAACATTACGTCTTCATTACTTCATCGTATTTGTGGCCCTTCAAATAAAGTGCTGACCTGGTCCGTCTTTAACATTTATACAATGTGATATATTTAATGGTGGCATAAAATTAAATGTATTAAGAATTAAAGGAGTGGGTTGGCAAAATTATACTAAGGTCATCGCATTGACACAAAATACAGGATACTGCAGATGCATTTTTATATTTGCTATATTCACAACAACATAAGTCATTTAAACAGTAATGTGTAAGAACAATGCTCAGCCAAGCAGTATATTTATTATTTTGGATTTTTCCCATGGAACATTTAGCAACAGTGTGTTGGGGTCAACGATCAGGAGCAGTGTGAAGTTTTCCTTGGGCTCACTGCACCTTCCTCACTGGAAGTCTTGTCTGCTCCACCCACCTCTCTGCCAGCTGTCTTTTACGCTGGAAAGTGACAGTAAAATACTGGTGAGGTATGCTAACCACAGGTTACTCTTAAAATGGACATGTGTTGTGATACTTAAACAAATAATCCATCAACTGGGAAATAAAAGCCTCTTATTTACGAGAGCGGTCTGAGAGACCTCCATCTTAGAGCGGGGTCTCTGAGCAGGCGCTAGCTGGCTGTCGCGTCACTTTATGGAGCTCCTCAATTCCGAAAACTTTGAAACAAATTGTCAATTCGGCAGCGATTTTCGCAAGACTGCCTATATTCGAAATCTAAATAGTTCATTTCTCGCCTAAAACGTATTCAGAAGTGAATTTAGTGATGAATAAAATGGCGAAAATTGTTAAAATTGTCCTGTTGTTGGTCTGTCTATGTACCGCAAAGCCAATGGTTGAGGCACATGTGCATCACTTAAAAGTGTCCCCTGGAAACACTTCCGTTGTGGTGTGGGCTATTTGCATGTGTTGTCTTATTAGTGTGTGCTGTGATTTATTTGCACGTGTTGTCTTATTTGCCCGTGTTGTCTTATTAGTGCGTGTTGTCTTATTAGTGTGTGTTGTCTTATTAGTGCGTGTTGTCTTATTTGCACGTGTTGTCTTATTTGCACGTGTTGTCTTATTTGCATGTGTTGTCGTATTTGCACGTGTTGTCTTATTAGCGCGTGTTGTCTTATTAGTGCGTGTTGTCTTATTTGCACGTGTTGTCTTATTAGTGCGTGTTGTCTTATTAGTGCGTGTTGTCTTATTTGCACGTGTTGTCTTATTAGTGCGTGTTGTCTTATTTGCACGTGTTGTCTTATTAGTGCGTGTTGTCTTATTTGCGTGTTGTCTTATTTGCACGTGTTGTCTTATTAGTGCGTGTTGTCTTATTTGCACGTGTTGTCTTATTTGCACGTGTTGTCTTATTTGCGCGTGTTGTCTTATTAGTGCGTGTTGTCTTATTTGCACGTGTTGTCTTATTAGTGCGTGTTGTCTTATTTGCACGTGTTGTCTTATTTGCACGTGTTGTCTTATTTGCGCGTGTTGTCTTATTAGTGCGTGTTGTCTTATTTGTACGTGTTGTCTTATTTGCACGTGTTGTCTTATTAGTGCGTGTTGTCTTATTTGCACGTGTTGTCTTATTAGTGCGTGTTGTCTTATTAGTGCGTGTTGTCTTATTTGCACGTGTTGTCTTATTTGCACGTGTTGTCTTATTAGTGCGTGTTGTCTTATTTGCGCGTGTTGTCTTATTAGTGCGTGTTGTCTTATTAGTGCGTGTTGTCTTATTTGCACGTGTTGTCTTATTAGTGCGTGTTGTCTTATTTGCACGTGTTGTCTTATTTGCACGTGTTGTCTTATTAGTGCGTGCTGTGGTTTATTTGCACGTGTTGTCTTATTTGCACGTGTTGTCTTATTGTTGCGTGCTGTGGCCTCTCAGGGCCACCGTAGAAAAGGCAGGAATTGCACTGCAGCCAGTACATTACTGTAAATTCAAATAATACAGTAAGAAACTGTATGTCTATTTACAATATAATACCTTAAAATTTAAAAACAGTATGCAAACTGTAAATAAACAGTAGTTTACTGGCTAAGCTGCTGCCAGTATAATACTGTAGATTTACGGTGAAAAGTTTTACAGTGATCAGTTATGGACCATGAGAATAAGCAGCAAAATGTCCTTACAGAATCAAAAATAAAAGTAATTCTTATGCTTGCCTTGTTTTCAGAGTGCATGTATGCTATATATATTTGCTTTACTACTACTGATATAAATAGTATTTTATTTTGTACTTTTTAACTGCTCCATATATTATTAGGATATTTAGGAATATCACAGTTCACATCCTATTCATTTATCATTTGGATTATAGGTTTTGTATGTAGCATCTCAATTGTCAAAGTAACTAGTAACTATAGCTGTCAATTAAATGCAGTGAAGTATAAAGTACAATATTTATCTCTGAAAGGTAGTGGAGTAACAGTATGAAGTAGCATAAAATGGAAGTCCTCAAGTAAAATACTATTACCTCAAAAGTACAGTAAATGAGTTACTTTCCACCACTGGTCTTTGGTGTGACGTAGTCTCTAATTTGGACTAATCCATAACTTGAAGGCATAATTATGTTGCCTTTACAATATTTCTGTCAAAGCTTAAACATATACTTCTCGTTTCCCTGGAGACGTGTAAAGTTGACTTCTGCTGCCCTGTAAGGTAATGTGCTTAATCTCATCAGCAAAATTGTGGTAATATGTTACCTTTTGGGAGGACGTTTTTCTCAAAGTATCCCGGCATGTTCATGTTGCCAGCTGGCCGGTACTGCCCAACCACAAAGACCTTGTGGCCATCAGTGGCCATGCCCACGCCCAGTTCTTTGCTGTCTTTCCACACCACCTGAGTAAAATGACCTGCACGAGGAAACACAGCAGTGGGGTACTATCTTCCAATGTGTTATTCACTGCATAATATAACATCTGAACCTGAACATAAATACAATTACAGAGCAATATAACAAAGTATTAACTTAACTTCTCTCATAGTTATGGCTTATTCTTTAGATAATAAAGACCAGTCAAAGGTTTAGACATACTTTCCCATTTACTTGAGTGTCCAAAACTTTTGACTGGTACTGTACATATTTTAGGGATGCAGATATACACGTATATGTAACAATATATTTTTGATTCACACATTTCAAATGTATTTCTATTTACAGACTTCTTAGAACTCATCATGATGTGGGTTGAGTTTTACCAGTATTGCCGCTGAATCCAGGGCAGCTCCAGTTGTAATCCTTGATCTCACTGTACCACGAATCTACAGCTTCTTTCCCTAAAATATGGAGGAGACAAAAACGAATGAACATAATATGAACATTTAAATCGGTTTAAGTTTGAGGTTCATAGCCTAAACAGAGTTGCTCTAAAGGCAGATAGTTTGATTTGGACTGCAGTTGGTGAAGGATAGTTTAGCCCAGGGGTGTCAAACAAATGGCCCGTGGGCCAGAACCGGCCAGCCAAAGGGTCCAATCAGGCCCACTGGATGACTTTGCAAAGTGTGAAAATTGCAGAGAAGTAATTAATTCCAATTCCAAATTCACCACTTTAATCACAGAGAATAGAATATCTCGAAATATTACCCCTGACTCTCGGGTCTGTAACATTATTATTTTTTCATACAATGGCCTTAGAACGCTGTCGTAGCAGAAGCAACTTGCTTTTGTCAACATCACGCTGACAAGAAAAAGTTTCAGATCTTTCTGGAGTGGTTTACTGGTCTGGCCCACTTCAGATAAGATTAGGGGGATGTGGCCCATGAACTAAAATTAGTTTCACACCCCTCGGTTAGCTGCTATTGCAAAGTAGCGATTTTCCTAAAAAAATAAAGTTTTATAAATAGCTACATTATTTCTTTAAATTACAGGTGGGTGGTAATTGGTAAAACATAGTGTAACACTAGATTAAGTACAGAAGAGTGATACATTCATAGAACTGAGTCAGGAATGTCTTAGTCTATATCAACAACGTTCAACTTCCAGGATTGCTCTCATTCTGCTGGAAATTCCGCCAGATGTCACTTTTTTCGGATGTCCATTTTCAGATGCTCCGCTACCTTCCACTTTCTTTGTATTGTAATTTTAAACTCCAGTCGATTTATGAGGACTATGGTTCAGGCATGAAAACGGGTCAGGGGTGAAAAAGGTGAGAAGGATATTACCCCTCTAGCGGGGTCCGGGGGCATGCACCCCCGGAAGAAATTTTAAATATTCCATATTTTAAAGCATCAATCTGATGCATTTTGAGATGCAATTTTTTGCCAACCAACAGTGTAATATTTCAACATAGTTAATTTGACTGGAAAAACAGTTAAAGTCCTTCTGACATTACACAATAATGAAAGTCATAATTTTTAAAAACTAAAACATTTTGGATAAATTTTTACTTCTTCTAACCATATGTTAAATAAACTGTGGATTTACATATTGCAATAATATCATAATCCTACAATGAATCATTGTGAAAACTAAACTTTACTACTTTGGCCAGGTCATCATCAAAAAAGCGAATTAGTACATTCATGATTTTGTCCATGTTGATATTAGCTGCTTTATTTACATTTATTAAAAACTTCGCATTGTTTATATTTTCATATAGGTAGACATCTAAACTCTGGGACAATGCCGTTATGTTTAAATACCTGCCATGCTGATTCCAAACAGACAGCTTTGTCAAGGCAGTTTGGGCTTCAGATAGCTTTTACACACTGGCCATCGTTAATGACAAATCATGTTCCACTAACGTGCACACACGTATTGTTTGTATCACGGTCGGTCAGTGAAGGCACAGTCGGTGTCGAATGCACGGACCGAAGCTTTGTGACTAGCAAGCACTTTCTTACCGCTGCTGCCATACAGTATCTTCCTTGAACATGCGCTGCAGAATCAAGCACATGGCTGCCTCAATTTGAGGCACCAAGTGCTAAACGGCTTCCCGTCTCCACCCTTTTCCTCTTGTCCTCTATTCATGCCCATTTGTTTTAAATACTTTCTCAACTAAAGCTGCCTGTATCTACATACTCCAAGTTTGATAAACTTTGCCTTCATTTTCTCTACCACGGAGACCACACCAGCTCTGCACCCTCACATTTCTGCAAAGACCCGCCCTACTTTGCACCTGCTTGGCTTGAACTCATTTCATTGGTAGGTGGAAGTTCGATGATTGGTTAAATCCAGCACATGAAAACATATCCCATGTGGACTTTTTAATTTATTTATTTTTCTAAAATAGTCATACGCCAGAAATCAGGCACCAGGCCCGAGTACTTAACCCCCACCCCCCTCCCCCCCTAAACATTTTCTCATTGAATCTACACGATTCAGTAGGTCACCTATTTTGGTTTCAAAACAGCGAATTTCGCCGAAAGGTGAGTGATTTTCATGTATGATGTTTAACTGCTCCTCAGATCTCTGCAGGATAAATCCAGACAGCTAGGTAGACTATCTGCCCAATCTGAGTTTTCTGTTGCACCACTGAAACAACTTTTGAACGTACACATGTTCCACCAAAACAAGTTCCTTCCCGAGGCTATTTTGCAGCGGCAACGTGGCTCCGCTTGGCGCTTACCACCGCCCAAGATGATCGTGATTGGTTTAAAGAAAACGCTTACAAACCAGAGCACGTTTATCTCCCATCCCGGATTGCTATGTGGACTAGCCAGACCATCCTCCGCAGCACTGTGGAGGAAGGTCTGGCAATGCAGGCTAGGAATGTCTTAAAGTAGCTAACATAAGCCACCATGATCTACTGGTCATACCAGAGCAAGCAGTAGAACCCCTCGGTGTGTTTAATTGCTTAGTAATTCAACTTTTGATTCAATAGTTACAGTCTTACATTAGCAGGTGAAGGAATAAATCAACCAGCTTGAAATTAAGGAATGGAAGTGGTTTGTACATTTTGATTAAAGCAAATGATAAATCACCTGTCAGTTTAAGGGTTGCTGAGCTCCACATATTGTAGATGTTCTCTCCGTCCTGAGTGTCACTGTGTTGCAGGGTGTTGATTGCCAGCAGGTGATCGGCCCATTTCTGAGCTGAAGCAGACAGCTCGCTGCTAAGGGTCATCTCGGGCGTGTTGTGCTTCAGCCTGTAGGCATTGTGGGTTTCCAGGAACTCCTGCTGAAAGCTTGCATCTGTAGAGAAATCAATCGATATCAATTGATACGTTTTTACTGCTTAGAGGAAACATGTCTTGTGCAATCACTGTTTTTTTTTAAACATTGTGGCTGTCCTGCCCTGTGATAATATACGATGGAAAATAATTCCTCAGCAAACAATGCACTAACCTGCCATTGTGCCTGTGGTTATGAAGGCTGAAATGAAATAAGAACAGAGTTTAAAATTACAAAATAACCCTCACCCTAAAAACACAAAAATACAGAGTGAAAAAATAACCATAAAATCAAATAAATGATTCCAAATTAAGTTACAAGTATGTATTGTTAGCGTGGCGGTGATGAAAGGAGAAATTTCATTCAGTCATGACTGCAGTAATCTCCAGCACTTACCTGGTTCAGGGTCTGGAGGGATGTCCTGTACATATACAGTTCCCTTTGCTGTCTTGAAGTCAGTATTTATGAGCGAGACCTCTCCCTCCTCGTCGATGTGTAGGAGGAGACGGACCCCCAGCCCTTGCCTGTAATTATTTCACTGTGCTGCTTATCCTTTTTGAAAATTGCTCAGCATTGTTGTTTTCAGGATATTCCACATTCTTCACTTGCAAATTCTTCAAGTTACCTTTAGTAAAGGAATAATAATAGAGAAACAAGAGAAGGAGATAGGCGTTTTGCCAAGGTAAACAGAGAGCAGATAAGTACTGCTAGGTGCTGTCAAACAGGTTGCGGCCACGTCCCCTCCTGTAAAGAATGGATTCCTTCCTCATGCCCTCCAACAGCAGCCGCCGAGTTGAGACCTGAAATAAACATAGTCAAACAGAAGACTTCAAACACACATGGATTTTATCAAGTCACCATAAAACAATACTTCTAGGCCCCATGCTTATGTTTACCACAAATCCAGCAAATGTCTTTCTAACCACAGTGACATGAGTTGCTCACAATGCTTCACTGCAGACTCCCACTCTGAATATCACATCTTCAGAAGTGACACTGTTGGTGTGGTTTTGTGTTGCTAGTGAATTTTGACAGTTTGCCCTTCAGTAGAAGGGTTAAGGCGTTAAGGTGTTTTTGGCTGTCACTCATCCAAACGTACACAACTTTATTTTTCAGAATGAAAGCATTCTTTAGGAAAATGCACCCACTGAGCTTGTGAAAAACTTTGTGAAAAGGTATTTTCCATTGCATGGCACTAAACAAATTATTTGGAACTGCTGCCACAGGCCTGAACTACAGTTATGGTAATTCATGAATTGTGCATTACTTCATTCCTTTATATCTTATGAATCATCAGGAATTGACATGAGTTCATAGCCTCTCATTCATGACCTCATGCACATGCATGAACAAAACATCAACTAAAGCATTAGGTAAGGTGGGGTACATCATGCATTTGTGTTCAAATCAGAATTTGCGCAGTGATGACCACATTTTTTTTTGCAGAAAAATAAATAATCATGATCATGCTTAATATTTCATAATGATGTGCCCACGTACCTCATGCTTTATAGTTGTGTTTTGTATTCATGTATGAGGTCATGAATGAATCATCCTGATTCATGGAATATTAAGGAATGCAGTAACACATAAATCATTAATTACATAATGCATAATAATACATAGGCCTACATCAATTAATGCATGCATGAATTCATGATAATTCATGTACCCTTACCGTAAAGTGTTACCAGTGTTATTCTAACCAACAACACACACACACACACACACACACACACACACACACACACACACACACACACACACACACACACACAAATGTAATCTCTTTTGATAGAGCAGCTCTCTTCATTCCATATACAGTATTTGTTAGAGGAGTGAATTTGCTCAAGAATCAATTTGTTGGCTAAAAGCCTACTGTGAAATTGCGATCAGGTGTCAGCAAAATTGGACAGTGTGATGAGTAGCGTCTTTAAGGTGGGAATGGTCATATGGTTCCTCTTGTCGGTCCATGTGTTTCTTCATGAGCGAAAAGCTCCGCTCTACGGGAGCATTTGTGCCTGGTAGGCACAATTTTTTTTTAACAATTTGTTTTTTGGGGCTTTTCCCTTTATTATATAGTGGCAGTGGACAGGAAAGGGGGAGAGAGATGGGGGATGACAAGCAGCAAAGGGCAGCAGGTCGGATTCGAACCCGCACTGCTGCAAAGGACTCAGCCTACATGGGGCGAACGCTGTTACTGGGTGAGCTAAAAGGCCGCCCCAGAGACCTACATTTTTGAACGGAATCTCCTTGCTTTTGAAATGCGCGAACATTTCCACCTAGAGGACCTAGAGGACTGATTAAAACGAGATAGATAAGAAGAGGCATTGCGACAATGTTTACAAATATACATTGTAAGGCTGGCCGCACAGATTATGCAAACGCAGACTGCTACGATTGACTGACTGACACACACACACACACAATAAATGTAAAATCATACGCTGGATGCTTTATTTGTCTTTCTATACGGGTTTAGTTAATGATTGGGCTATGATAAGACCACGTCGGCTATGTAATTGCTGACAACCGGGACAATTTCATAGTGGTTGGTGTAAACCAGGACATTTTAGCGTCCCAAAAGGCTTTTGTTGGGACTCGGGACACGCAACTCAGAATCAGGACTGTCTCGCTCAAACAGGGATGTCTGGTCACCCTAGTCTAAGATTTGGCGCGTTGCTGGTCTCTTTTCATTATATCTTTCATAATTCAAACAATTGGAAGTTTTCAGTCTTTGATTTTCTTTTACTGCTGGTAGCACATTTGCTGCTCATGATCTGACCTCTGACCATAATCCTGAAGCAACAGTGCTGTTATAAATGCTACCTTGGTTACATTTTTCAAAACTAATCTAGTTGTAGTCTTGCAATGTGTGACCCTGCAAGATCCCCAGTCTTTACATATTATGTCTTTAACGTTAGATGTGAGATGGTTGTCTTTAGATGTGAGATGGTCTTAGACTTTTGGCTTTTCAAAGTCTTCTAGTGTTTGGTAGGCATTACCGAACCGAATAACCGACTGTTATAAGTTTGTGACCCACTTACGTCCGTGGCGTCAAATGACGTCAGGGTAAAACTTCTAAAATGAGGACGTTTTTACTTGGGTTATAATGGAATGTGGATAAATCAGAAAGCTTTAGTATTATGTTTGCAAGTGCCTTAGCTGCAAGGCTAACATTAGCTAAGTAAAATCTAAATCTAATGATTTAAGATAGCTACAGGCACTTTACATTAGAACACAACATGAGCGTTTCAGTTCTTAGTTGCATATTGTGGCGCAGATTGTTTTCCCCTCCGTTTATGTCTCTATTCTTATTTTTTATCTCCATAATCCTATGTAAAACGTAAAGTGGATTGTAGAACTGTTTTTCTGAGGTGAACGAGGCGTTCACATGATTTTTTTATGTGTGACAATCTGCTATCCAAAATCACTTAAGCACTTCTAATGTTGCACTGTAATAGATTTCCATTAAGGAGTATAGATATAGAGATATAGATAGATATAGAGTATAGATATGTATATTGAATCAATTTATATCTAACATTGATAGAGCATGTATGAATTCTAGTCAAAGCTTCATTCCAGGTATCGTCAGACACCTCAAGCTCCAGCTCGTTAGACCAGGCTTCTCTGAGATGGTGAGTGGACGCGGAGGTGGAGAACAAGGACACAAAGCGAGATATTAGGTGCCTGGAGTCAGCAGCATGAGATCATAGAATGGGCAACTTGTTGGCATGGTGTCAAAGTTTGGAAATACGCCTTTAACATAGTGCCTGATCTGAAGATATCGAAAGTGATAAGAATTTGGTAAATTGAATGTTGTTGTCAGCTGACCAAATGAAGAATTTTTTTGTCTATATATACAGTACAGGCCAAAGTTTGGACACACCTTCTCATTCAATGCGTTTCCTTTATTTTCATGACTATTTACATTGTATATTCTCACTGAAGGCATCAAACTATGAATGAACACATGTGGAATTATGTACTTAACAAAAAAGTGTGAAATAACTGAAAACTCTACAAACACCCTATCCACCTGGGATGGTAAGAATTAATGGTTATTTGCATATAGGAGTGTGTACAGAAATATTTGGCAGCTTGCAAATGCTTCTTATCTGATTCAAGATCCTAAGGGAGTTTCTCAGAATAAAGTTGTTACCAATAAGTTTACAAGGAGACTCTGTCTTAGAAAAAAGTAAGGTGCAAAGGGAAGAGCCTTGTACCGCTGCGGCTTCAATGTTTACCCACAGGGGAGAAAGACAATCGAGTCCAATTTCTTAAAAAATGCTGAGGTGAGAAAGACTGGCAGATTCTGAAATAAGTACAACAACCTAGGAAGAGCCACCATCTTGATTGCATTGATGGACAGTGGCAGAGTTTTCCATTTCTCTATGTTGCTTTTTAGCTTCAAGCTCATATCTATATATATATATATGTCGTTGGTCTCAAGGAACTCCCCCAAGCATGCAGACACGTAGTCCATAAATACTTGTTCGGTCAGCAACCATGGATTAAAGCGCCAGCAATAAGTTTGTTTTGGCAGGGTAAGCTTCAGTTTTAAAGATACTGGACTGTGATCTGATATCAATATATTATGATATTTAGTCTGTACGATGTTGGAAATTAATTTTGCATCCACTAAAAAATAGTCAATCCTTAAGTATGATTTATGGACATGGGAAAAGTAGGAATAGTCCTTATCTGTTGGATGTTGCAGCCTCCATATATCAATCATGTTTCTGGATTTAAGTAGATTATTCAATGTTTGGACAGATGCTATGGTGATTGGAGCATGAGAGGAAAGTCTGTCAAGATATGGATCAAGGTAGCAATTAAAATCACCACCCATAATTAAATTAGTAGTGCTGAGGTCTGGAACTAGGTCAAATACTTTGCGAAAATAATTTGGGTTGTCTGTATTTGGACCGTATATATTCAGAAAGATGACAGGGAACGAATTAATGCTTCAAGTAATCATAATATACCTGCCATTTGGATCCGTGGTTGCTGAAGTAAGTTGGAATGGAATACTCTTAATGGTGACTGATACACTTGAGAAACCCACTTAGCTCTCAGTCGCCTCTGCTCTGTAGCTTTTATATGGGTTTCTTGAAGAAACACTATGTCTGCTTTAAGTGAACTTAAATGAACAAAGACCTTACCCCATTGAACTATATGCCCAAGACCGTGCACATTCCATGAGACCAGTGAAATGGTACTCATGTCTGTCTGATTTTCACCGTTAGGCCTCAACATGTAGGCTACACAAATGGAAAAAGAAAATCAATCTAAGCCACCCAAAAACAAATATCAACAAGCAAAAGCAGTTATTCTGGCAGTTCTGGATAACATAAAACAACACAAATAAACCCCACCTCCCTCCCCACAGAAATTTCCCCAAATGAAGTATCTTTTCCCCCCTCATATACTGACTGAGGGCCACCGGTCGCATGGCTTGTAAACACATCTCTAACCAACCTAACATTTTCAACTTAACAAGCCGGGTGCCCCTCTACCGTTCCAAACTGCCAAAGGTAGACATACAGGCTGTTGTGTGACGACTGGAGAGAGGCGAACTTCTCATCTAGTAGGTCGAACCGGGTGTTGATGGTCTTCAGTATCGTATCAGTGTTTCCTTTAGGATTTTTTTTAGCAGTGGGGGAAGGTCTGTCTGAACTTCGAACAAATTGCATCTTCTTGCTGTGTGCATTTAATTTTTCTTGGTTTTTGGAAAAATAACTCCAAGGCTCGGTTATAGGGGAATTCAGAAAGAGGTGGCCCATTGATGCTGAGCAGCATGCATGCTGCTAGATGGTCCCCCTGCAGCCTGTTCCTTAAGTCTGTTTTCACCTTTAAAAGAATTTTAAAAAATTAGTGATGTGAGGGATATTGATAGCCAAACAATCTTTAATTTCACATAACACTGAAATGTCTTACCTTATTCATGTTGGAGAAATCTCTCTCACAGTTGACACTTGAGATTGGCACTGTAAGGGCAATGGCTGCCAGCTTACTGAGGGAGGGGTAGATTTGATACCACTCATCGTGCTGGGATGACAGTTTGCTCATTATGGTAAGCTGGTCCATATCCTGAAACATTACAACACAGACAGTAGGCGATTAAGCTGGGTTCCTCAGTCATGTTTCTAAAGAACTTGCATTGTGTCTAATTTACCTTGAATGCACCAGTCAGCATATGCTGCTTAAGGAATTTGGTGGACAGGGTTTTGATGTTTTCCAAGTTGATGGAATCATCATGCTTGACTGCTTGGGGCCCCAACACGTGAAAGGCTCCCATGATATTGAGGTTTTGGAACCTTCTGTCAAGGCTGTCCTGGAGGCCATCAAGATAGGGTTCCATTACCTAAACATGGCACAAAGGAAATTATTAAGTTTTATTGATTGACTCCCTGTGGAAATAACATTTCGATCAAACTAAGACTAGACTCTGTCATTTTATTTTATTTGTCTTAGATTGATACTTAGCAGCCAATCAAAACAAATGTACCTGTGTCCTGTACCGGGACCAAAGAACCTCTCTTGTGGGCTTCACCTGGCCTCTACCTCTCCTCTCCCTTTCCTCCTCATCGATGATGTTAAATGCACCCAATCCTGCAGGGTTGTCAAGGTCACTATGCAGTCGGGCCAAGAATGAGCGAGGGGGCTGTGCATCACCTGCATCTTTGATGTTCTTCAGGCATGCCATAGTCACTGGAACCTGATAAAGGCAGTTGCACAATCCTCAGCGGGTTTTTTTATGTAATGTGCACTGATTGAACAGCCTAAAATTTAGTGGTTCTGCTTTACAATGATGAGATGCATGTTAAAAGTACCTGCTCTTTGATAGCCAGAAAGTTGACCGTCTCTTTCTGGAAAATCCTAGAAAATCGGGTTAAGTGTGGTAGTACATCTGCCTGTAGGTATACTGAAACCACAAACCACAAACATACCACAAAGCGGTATGTGCAGCAAAAACCATAGAGGCCCTTGGCTACTGGGCACTTATGGACCTCAGTCTCCTCAGCCAAGGCAGTCATAAAAGCACTGAGATTCTTTTGCAATGTAAGAATTGCCAGGTGCTGTGATAGCCAGCGTGTATCCTTTACTTGCTGAAAAATATTTTAGTAGTGGTGTAAAACATTAATAATAGCACGTATTGCATCTGGAGTACACAATAATGACCAGAATTGTTGTTAAAAGTGGAAAGTATTTTCTCTCACCTTTACTTTTAAGTCCTCAAGGCCTAAAGCCTGTTATGCAGCTTTCAGAACAGCTGTTCTGTTGGCACTGTTCCGAAAGTACTGATGGAGCTGCTGTAAATGGTCCCTAAAGGTAGACATGTAGGGAACCTCAGATGAGGCATCCTTGCATGCCAGGGCGAGGCGATGGGCAGCACAAGCAACGGGCATCAACCAGGGGAAGTCATCCTGGAGCTGCTTCACTACACCATTCAACCTTCCTGTTACAAGAAAAAAGAAAGAAAACAAAGGCATATTCATATTCAAGCCAACTAAAAACAAATCCAAATGACTCTTTGTTAACTCTTACCAGTCATTACAGCAGCTCCATCTGTTCCTAGCCCATAGAGCTTATGAGTTGGCACGTTTTTTTTGTGCAGCACTTCCTTTATGGCTTTCAATCAATCGCTTTCAAAATTGGTTCTTCAACCAATTCAATTCAATTCAATTTTATTTATAGTATCAAATCATAACATAAGTTATCTCGAGACACTTTACAGATAGAGTAGGTCTAGACCACACTCTATAATTTACAAAGCCCCAACAATTCCAACAGTTCCAGTAATTCCCTCAAGAGCAAGCAGTGCGACAGTGGCGAGGAAAAACTCCCTCTTGGGAAGAAACCTCGGACAGACCCAGGCTCTTGGTAGGCGGTGTCTGACGAGCCGGTTGGGGGTGTGATGAACAGTGGAGATAGTAGTCACATTAATAATGGAACAGTGACTGGATGTAGCGGCAGAGCGGTTCAGCAGGACGCAGCATGACATTGCAGGGCATCACTGAGTTCAGCAGGGAGTGCAGCAGGACCACGGCGACAGCTGCGCACCAGGATCTTGGTGCCAACGTTCTCCAAGGAAATATGCTGGGGAAAAAGCATAAGGACTCGGGGAGTAAACTCCCCAGAAGCTAGGATTAGTAACTTTAGTAACTTAGTAATTTCTGGGACGGGCTGCACACAAATAGTAATAGTAATAGTAACAGTAATAGAAAGGGAGAGGAGAGAGCAGCTCAGTGTGTCAAAGGAAGGAAGTCCCCGGCAGTCTAGAACTATAACAGCGTAACTATAACAGGTAACTAAGAGACGACAGTCATAAGGAGAGGTAGCTTTTTCGGGCTTAGAACTCTCCCCCTGCCGGGATCTGGCTTGGCTGGCCTGCCTCCCTCTACTTTGTTATGTATTATTAATCTAACAATTATGAAGAGAAGCAGTTGGGCCAGTTAGGTGAACACTGCAACTCCTCACTCCCTAACTATAAGCTTTATCAAATAGGAGAGTTTTAAGTTCATTCATGAATGAGGTGACAGTTTCTGCCCCCCGAACCCAGATCGAGCGCTGGTTCCATAGGAGAGGAGCCTGATAACTGAAGGCTCTAGCTCCCATTCTACTTTTAGAGACTCTAGGTACCACCAGTAACTCTGCATTCTGGGAGCGCAGTGCTCTAGTGGGACAATAGGGTATTAGGAGCTCTTCTAGATATGATGGTGCTAGACCATTTAGAGCTTTGTAGGTCAAGAGAAGGACTTTAAACTCAATCCTGGATTCAACAGGAAGCCAATGCAGAGAAGCTAATACAGGAGAAATATGATCTCTTTTCTTAGTTCTTGTGAAAACACGCGCTGCAGCATTCTGGATCAGCTGGAGAGTCTTAAGAGACTTATTTGAGCAACCTGACAGTAGGGAATTGCAATAGTCCAGCCTGGAAGTAACAAATGCATGGACTAGTTTTTCAGCGGCGTGTTATTGAGACAGGATATTCCTAATTTTGGCAATGTTACGAAGATGAAAAAAGGCTGTTCTTGAGGTTTGTTTTAGATTGGCATTAAAGGATATATCCTGATCAAAGATAACTCCTAAATTTCTAACAGTGGTGCTGGAGGCCAGGGCAACACCATCCAGAGTAGCTATATCTTTAGATAATGAAGTTCGGAGGTGTTTAGGGCCCAGCACAATAACTTCAGTTTTGTTAGGGTTTAACATCAGAAAATTATAGGTCATCCAGGATTTTATATCCTTAATGCACGCTTGAAATTTAGCTAGCTGACTGGTTTCGTCTGGTTTGATTGATAATTGGGTGTCATCCGCATAACAGTGAAAGTTAATTGAGTGTTTTCTAATAATATTGCCTAGAGGAAGCATATTTAAGGAGAATAGAATTGGTCCAAGCACTGAGCCTTGAGGAACCCCATGGCTAACTTTAGCGTACTTGGAGGATTTATCATTAACATTCACAAATTGAGATCGATCAGAGAAATAGGACCTAAACCAACTCAGAGCAATTCCTTTAATGCCAACCAAGTGTTCCAATCTCTGTAACAGGATTGAATGGTCAATAGTGTCAAATGCAGCACTAAGATCTAGTAAAACAAGAATGGAGACAAGACCTTTGTCTGCAGCAGTTAAAAGGTCGTTAGTAATTTTCACCAGTGCCGTCTCTGTGCTATGATTCTTTCTAAATCCTGATTGAAAGTCATCAAATAAACTATTGCTATGTAGAAAATCACATAACTGATTAGCAACCACCTTCTCAAGGATCTTGGATAGAAAGGGAAAGGTTAGATATAGGTCTATAGTTTGCTAAGACCTCAGGATCCAGGGTGGTTTTTTTCAGAAGAGGTTTTATCACAGCTACTTTAAATGACTGTGGTACATAACCTGTTAATAGAGACATATTGATCATATCTAGTAATGAGGTGTTAACCACAGGTAATGCTTCTTTGAGTAGTCTCGTTGGGATGGGGTCCAAGAGACAGGTAGATGGCTTAGCTGAGGATATCTTTAACATTAATTGTTGAAGGTCTATAGGATAAAAGCAGTCTAAGTATATGTCGAGACTAGTCTTTATTTCTAACGACTCTGCATTTAAAGGTGAACCGTTAGAAGTTGAGTGTAAAAGGTGATGAATTTGATCTCTAATTGTTGTAATTTTATCATTGAAGAAGCTCATGAAGTCATCACTACTCAGAGCTAGAGGAATAGATGGCTCAGTAGAGCTGTGGCTATCTGTCAGCCTGGCGACAGTGCTGAAAAGAAACATTGGGTTGTTCTTGTTTTCTTCTATTAGTGATGAGTAATAGTCTGATCTGGCCTTTCTTAGGGCCTTCCTATAGGTTTTGAGACTTTCTTGCCAATCCAAACGAGATTCTTCCACCTTGGTGGAACGCCACTTACATTCGAGGTTTCGCGAGATTTGTTTTCATTTGCGAGTTTGAGAGTTATACCACTCTGGCCAATATTTCCAGCATCTCATCAATAATGAGGTGAGACCGGTAGTTGGTCTTTTTTCCAATCTAAAAGTAAATTAGATTATAGATATGAGTTTTTAAAATAGCTCAGCAATCGCTATTATATTGAATTAACAGCCACGTGCAATTTAGCTAGCAGGTGAAGAATACAAACGAAAATCACCAGTTAAATTAGCAAGATCTATAGACTAATACAGGTTCAAATGAACTGACAACATAAGTTATATGACTTACAGTTCTCAAGGATGCACACGCCACTCCAACTGGGTCCTCCGGACAGCCTCGTCTCTTTTTTCTTTCTCCCTTTTCTCAGAGTGGCGTGCGTGCCCACTCTCGGTGTGAAGCGCGTGTCCGCGCTTTTCTCCGACTCTTAACAATCACTGCTGATTGACGGCTTTTTGTAAATTGATACCGTGGCGGCAGAATTCTAACCGTGGCGGTGCACCATTTGCCAATCAACATAGAGGAAACACTGCGTATCCTGCATGTTTTTCAAGTCCTCCATAGAAGAGGCGTGTTGATCGCTGGGGACATTCTCGCTAGCCATTACCACGCTGCTGCTAGCTAGCCTCGGCCTCAGCGGCTTGTCTTTCTTTTCTTTGGCTTTAGAGTTAGCGGTAGTCGACATTTCTTGGTCTTAAACTATAGTCATAATATAATACTGATGTTATTTTCAAGCAGACTTGGTTGAAGACAGCAAATTTAAACAGATATAAACTGAACGGAGAGGAGCTCTCGCGGAGACGTCTTACTCCATACACGGCACACTAGCGCCCCCAAAGTTGCAGATTTTCAACCATTCTGAAGCACGTAATCCAACAAGAGTTTTACCAATAAACGCGGACCTCCGGTTACTGCCGCCATTCATCTGCATGTACGGCAAAACAGAAAATCGTCAAACTTTCCCTCAAGTTACCAGCTTGGTTACATTTTTCAAAAAAAAAATCAAGTTGTAGTCTTGCAATGTGTGACCCTGCAAGATCCACAGTCTTTACATATTATGATTACGTCTTTAACGTTAGATGTGAGTCGGTTGTTTTTAGATGTGAGATGGTGTTAAACTTTTGTCTTTTTAAAGTCTTCTAGTGTTTGGTAGGCATTACCTGAAACAAAAAAATGACGTCAAATGATGTCAGGGACAAAACTTCTAAAATGAGGACGTCATGTTACGTCATAATTTTTACTTGTGTTATAATGGAATGTGGATAAATCAGAAAGCTTTAGTATTATGTTTGCAAGTGCCTTAGCTTGCTAATACAAAGCTAACATTAGCTAACTAAAAGCTAACTTTTCCGCTCTCATAGACAAAGTGTACTAAAATAAGCCCTTGGCATGCATAAATGTAATTAGTTAAGATAGTTACAGGCACTTTACGTTAGAACTCAAAGTAAAAGTTTCAGTCCTTAGTTGCATATTGTGGTGCAGAATGTTTTTTCCCTCCGGTGATGTCTCTATTCTTACTTTTTATCTCCATAATCCAATGTAAAACGTAGAGTGGATTGTAGAACTGTTTTTCTGTTAAAAGAAAAACAAGGCGTTCACATGATTGTTTTATGTGTGACAATCTCCTATCCAAAATCACTTAAAGGAATACGCCACTGTTTGTTGAAATAGGGTTATTCACCGTCTCCTCTATATTTATATAGGTGAGCAAACGCATTTTTGTCTCAGTGCATGCATTGTCTTAGTCCGGCGGCGCCGCTGCTAGCTTAGCTTAGCATAATGAATGGAATCCTTTGTTGCCGTTAGCATGTCGTGAGTAAAAGTGACCCAACAACAACAAAAACAAAACCTAATTACTTGTTGTGGCCTGCGTATTCACAAGGAGTCAAAATAGCAATGCAGATTAAGACTAGATGATTTCCTAGGTCGATAATGACTTGGGACTATATTGGGTAGAAGTACGCTACAGCCGAAGCACTGCTACTCGGGCACAGAGATATCGGCAGCCCGTGGGGCTCTGCAGCCGGTGCACAGTCACTGTTTCTGGGTTGCTGGACAACCAAATGCTGCTGCCCTGACTGAGATCCGCGGGGCTCGGCGGGCCTCCGCGGCAGGCAGCCCGCGTGGCTCTGCCCTGACTGAGATCTCACACTGTACAGTTTTTTTTTTTTTATGTAACAAAATTATATTGTTTGCTTAAAAACCTGACAGGCTATCTACATGACCGGCCTGCTTAACCTTGTGAGGCTCTGGTGCAGGAGGATGGAGACGATGCTATACCAGATCTAGTAGCGCATCACATGCTGTTAAGTGCAGATAAGACCGAGTGAATCATGGAGACACATCGCGCAATGAAAGCGGATGAAAAAAGGCACGGAGATGCCCAAGACACCGCTGCGCAGATGTCACAGTCATACCTCCGAGGTGGGGCCGTGGGTGCTGATAATGCTCTCGTGGAGTGTGCCCGGATGCCACTCCCTTTACACTAAAAGCGTGGGTGATAACCTCACACAGCCGGTGAGACAGCCGCTGTTTTGAAAGAGCCACGTGAGTGTTACATAGTGAACGAACAGCTGCTCCGCCTGATGTCTGCCTTGCATAAAACATACTGAGATAACGCACACTCGGTGAGATGCTTATTCCGCTTCTCTGTTATGAGGCGGAAGGAAGAAACCCTCAAGGTAGGGGAGAGCAGGGGCGAAAGTACCATTTTTCAGGAAAACATATTTTTAAAAGATATTGTTTTAGACAGAGATATATTTTTGCTGTGGTCAATAACTCACAAGTGTGGTCTATCAATACCAGGTGGTATTTTGTACAAATGTCGAATGACTTCAGTATAATTTCACTTTGAACATAAGTTGCACATTGTTACTTTCGACCCCATCAGTAGGGACGAAAGTAACACACAGGTGGGTCAAAAGTAACACAACAATACAAGCTAGATTTTTTTTGTGTTACTCTTGTTTTCATTAAATATATCTGACTATAACTTTGTTAATATGTAACTGCAAACATATTTTGTCCTTTATCTTTGCAAAAAAAAATATTAAATTACATTTTCATTTAAAATTTCAGTTTCATCAAATGTTTCAAATATAAGACAGTAAAAACGTGATTTGTTTAGAATATTTTTTTAGTGGCAATGTCAATCCATTTTATAAAACATTCAACAGTATGAACAATATGAACAATATGAAAATTAAACTAAATTAGCATAAAATCTCAAAATAATCTAACAGTAGTCATGTTTTTATGCGTAAATTCAAAATGTGCATTAAAACATCTGGATGGAAACACAAAAAATTCATAGGTGGAGGTGTGGCTAAGGTATGGCTAACCTAAATATGAGGGATAAAATGTGAGGCTGACATACCGAAATCAGCTGTTCCTCAATGTTCCTCTAGTGAAACCTAGAAACAAAAACAGCAAAGGCGTGCTGTGCACGGTGGCTCAGTGGTTATGAAGGTAAATATGGTGCAAAACGTCAAGAGCGCATTATTTCAATTTGAGAGCATTTCTCACTGATATTACATTCAGATTTCTTGCGCTCACACCCAAATAGTCACTGCTCGCACTCAAAACCTTGCTCTCACACTCAAATAGTCACTGCTCGTGCTTGGATTTGCTCTGCTTGCGCTCAAACTTTGTGCTTGCACTCAGATATGTTGTTGTTTGGACAGATTTCCTGCTCTCAGCTTTGAACCTTCTCCCTCGCACTCAGGCTGATTCTGCTCGCTTGCAAAGTTTCTGCTCTCGATTTCTCCGCGCTTGGATTTTTTGTCAAAAGTCAACAACCAATAGAATGCCAGCTGTAGTGTTGACCAATGAAATGATCCCAAACCCCGTTGAGGGGCGTGGTCAATTTACTTTAGAACGTCTGTTGAGGGCGGCTGCACTGTAACCTGACTGTCACCAAGTTTATATCCCCGCCGTTTATAGCTTTTTATAAGTATATGTCAACAATGTGCACAGAATGGTCGACGCACTTTCACCTGCACCCATCAGGAAACGGGAGAAAGTTATGTCGGTAGTTATGTCCACAACTACGGAGGGTGAGTAACATAACTTAAGCACCTAACTAGCATATGGCGCTAGCATATAGCCTAGCTTGATGTCCATAAACAAATAGATGTTCTTTATTGTAGAAAATGTCGCTCAGGAAGTTATAGACCCTCTGAGTTTCCCTCAATTGCACCGGAACATTCTAACATGAAAAAGCTTAACGTTGTTTAATGTACCTAAACAATGATCAATGATTACCAAATTTCTCTCTCATGTTGCTCCTCATAACCACTGAAAACTGTCAAAAAAATCTAACCCAAAGTCCAATTATTATGGACGTTATGTGACTGATAACTGATTGATATCTGATTGATCATTGTTTAGGTACATTAAGTTACCACGTTACCATCTCTCCAGCCCATGGGCCCACCACCTGTGGGAGGAACCGCTGGGGTCGGGTGCGCTGCCACATGGGTGGCAGTGAAGGTCAGGGGCCTCGACGGACCAGACCCGGGCAGCAGACGCTGGCTCTGGGGACGTGGAACGTCACCTCTCTGTGGGGGAAGGAGCCGGAACTGGTGCGGGAGGTGGAGCGCTACCGGTTAGATCTGGTGGGGCTTACCTCTACGCACGTCACGGTTCTGGAACTGTACTCCTGGATAGGGGTTGGACTCTTTTCTTCTCGGAGTTGCTCAGGGTGTGCGGCGCGCGGTCGGGTGGGGATACTAACAAGCCCCCGGCTGAGCGCCGCTGCGTTGGGAGTTTACCCCGGTGGACCGAGGGTCGCCTCCCTACGCCTGCGGGTTGTGGGGGGAAAACTCTGACTGTTGTTTGTGCATATGCACCAAACAGGAGTTCGAGTATTCGGCCTTCTTGGAGACCTTGAGTGGAGTGCTGCATGGGGCCAGTGGGGAATCCATTGTTCTGCTGGGGGACTTCAACGCACGTGGGCAATGATGGAGACACCTGGAGAGGCGTGATTGGGAGGAACGGCCTCCCTGATCAAAACAGAGTTGGTTGTTTGTTGTTGGACTTCTGTGCTAGTCATGGATTGTCTATAACGAACACCATGTTCGAACATAGGGATGCTCAAAAGTGTACCTGGTACCAGAGCACCCTAGGCCGAAAAGGTCAATGATTGATTTTATAATCGTTTCATCTGATCTGAGGCCGTATGCTTGGACACTTCGGGTGAAGAGAGGGGCAGAGCTGTCAACCGATCACCATCTGGTGGTGAGTTGGGTCAGGGGTGGGGAAAGACTCTGGACAGACCTGGTAAGCCCAAACGTAGTGCGCGGGTAAATTGGGAACGTCTGGAGGAGGCCCCTGTCCAACGGACTTTCAACTCGCACCTCCGGGCGGAGCTTGCGTGCATCCCTGTGGAGGCTGGGGGCATTGAACCAGAGTGGACAATGTTCAAAGTTTCCATTGCTGAAGCTGCGCGAGGAGCTGTGGTCTTAGGGTCTTAGGTGCCTCAAGGGCCGGTAACCCACGAACACCGTGGTGGACACCGTTGGTCAGGGAAGCCGTCCGACTGAAGAAGGAGTCTTTCCGGGATATGTTATCCCAGAGGACTCCGGAGGCAGTTGCAGGGTACCGGAAGGGCCCGGAAGGGCTGCAGCCTCTGCCGTGAAAGAGGCAAAGCAGCGGCGTGGGAGAAGTTTGGAGAAGACATGGAGAAGGACTTTCGGTCGGCACCAAAGTGCTTCTGGAAAACTGTTCGCCACCTCAGGAGGGGAAGGGAACCATCCAAGCTGTGTACAGTAAGGATGGGACACTGTTGACCTCAACTGAGGAGGTAATAGGGCGGTGGAAGGAGCATTTTGAGGAACTCCTGAATCCGACTAATACGCCCTCTATGTTAGAGGCAGAGCTGGAGGATGACGGGGGATTGTCGTCGGATTTCCGGGCGGAAGTCACTGATGTAGTCAAACAACTCCACAGTGGCAAAGCCCCGGGGATTGATGAGATCCGTCCAGAAATGCTCAAGGCTCTGGGTGTGGAGGGGCTGTCCTGGTTGACACGTCTCTTCAACATTGCGTGGAAGTCTGGAACAGTGCCAAAGGAGTGGCAGACTGGGGTGGTGGTTCCTCCTTTTTAAAAAGGGGACCAGAGGGTGTGTGCCAATTACAGGGTATTACACTTCTCAGCCTCCCTGGTAAAGTCTACTCCAAGGTGCTGGAAAGGAGGGTTCGGCCGATAGTCGAACCTCAGGTTGAGGAGGAAAAATGCGGATTCCGTCCTGGTCGGTGGAACAACGGACCAGCTCTTCACTCGCAAGGATCCTGGAGGGGGCCTGGGAGTATGCCCAACCGGTCTACATGTGTTTTGTGGATTTGGAGAAGGCGTATGACCGGGTCCCCCGGGAGATACTGTGGGAGGTGCTGCGGGAGTATGGGGTGAGGGGGTCTCTACTCAGGGCCATCCAATCTCTGTACGAGATCTCATCGCTGCTTTTTGCAGATGATGTGGTCCTGATGGCATCATCGGCCTGCGACCTTCAGCACTCACTGGATCGGTTCGCAGCCGAGTGTGAAGCGGTTGGGATGAGGATCAGCACCTCTAAATCGGAGGCCATGGTTCTCAGCAGGAAACCGATGGAATGCCTTCTCCAGGTAGGGAATGAGTCCTTACCCCAAGTGAAGGAGTTCAAGTACCTTGGGGTTTTGTTCGCGAGTGAGGGGACAATGGAGCGGGAGATTGGTCGGAGAATCGGCGCAGCGGGTGCGGTATTACATTCCATCTATCGCACCGTTGTGACGAAAAGAGAGCTGAGCCAGAAGGCAAAGCTCTCGATCTACCGGTCAGTTTTCGTTCCTACCCTCACCTATGGTCATGAAGGCTGGGTCATGACCGAAAGAACGAGATCCAGGGTGCAAGCGGCCGAAATGGGTTTCCTCAGGAGGGTGGCTGGCGTCTCCCTTAGAGATAGGGTGAGAAGCTCGGTCATCCGTGAGGAGCTCGGAGTAGAGCCACTGCTCCTTGCCGCCGAAAGGAGCCAGTTGAGGTGGTTCGGGCATCTGGTGAGGATGCCCCTGGGCGCCCCCTAGGGAGGTGTTCCAGGCACGTCCAGCTGGGAGGAGGCCTCGGGGAAGACCCAGGACTAGGTGGAGGGATTATATCTCCAACCTGGCCTGGGAACGCCTCGGGATCCCCCAGTCGGAGCTGGTTAATGTTGCTCGGGAAAGGGAAGTTTGGGGTCCCCTGCTGGAGCTGCTCCCCCCGCGACCCGACACCGGATAAGCGGACGAAGATGGATGGATGGATGGAAGTTACCACGTTAAGCTTTTTCACGTTAAGCGTTAGAATGTCCCGGCTGCTGTTGAGGGAAACTGTAGTCTATAACTTCCTGAGCGACTGATCGTCCCTTTTTTTGCCCCCTTTACATAATAAAAATGGCTATGAAATAGAACATGAAATACATAAATGAGGCAATACATATATATGCATTAGACATTATAGTTCAATAGCCTAAATACATATGTTTTACTTATATTTATTTCCAGGGGCTTTTATTTATTCCGTCTATTTATATGCACGTTATATTCAAAGGAAGTTTAGTTATCTCACAGACTCAGACTAAAAGCAGCAGCAAGCCTGCCTGACATCAGTGCATAGCATATCACTGCAAAGAAAAGAAAATATGAATAAATCACGAGCGCGGCAGATTCCCAGGTCAGCTAGAGCGGGTAACGCAGCTCTGCAGACGGACCAGTCAATCAGCACCGGGGAGCAAACCGCGGGGACCGAGGTCACAGGGCTGGTAGCTAGCTAAATGCAACAGCTAATAGCTAATTAGAATATTAGACCCAGCACCGGAGGTCTGATCCCCATGATTTAAAACGAAAATCAAATAACCATTTGTTTTTTATTACCTGTTTGTGAAATGAAAATCGAATGAACGAAAAAGTACACGGACCCAGTCTGTTAAGTACAATTTCACCACTAATAAAACAGATCTAGAAATTATATGCTTTATTTGCAACTTAAATATGTTCTTTTTTTAATTAATACAAAGCAAACTGAGCAGAAAAGAGCAAGTATTTTGTTTGTTTGTTTCTCTTCTTCCAGGTGTGACTGAAGGGTCCGTGTACTTTTTCGTTCATTCGATTTTCATTTCATAAACAGACTTAAAAAACAAAAAACGAATGGTTATTTGATTTTCGTTTTAAAATACAACAATTGAAATTGAAATACATGGCATTTTTTTCCTTTTCATGGTCAAAAGGGGATGGGAGAAATTAAAAATATGCTGTGATTTTCATTTTCTATTTCCTATAACAAAAATAAAATCACTGGGAATAGAAATGAAAAAAGGTTTGTTTTTTCATATTCAGAGACCGGATGTTGTCATTTGGCAACCAGCAGCCAGCCTAGCCTACCAGTGTTGCTTTCAGCCCAGGCTAAAATTACTTTGGAAACCTGTGCTCTTGATAATGCTTGGGGAGATTTTTATATATCACATAATGCATTTATTCCCCTCTCCCCTGCCTCCCTCTGACTCTCTGTCTCTACCCGCCCGCAGACAACTTACGCCTAATCGAACCAGCTGAGGAAACAGACTTTCGGTTCACGGCTGCAACGTTACCGTACGCCACCGTAACAAAATCCCAGCAAACTTTCTGTTGCTGATCTGGCAGAGTCACCGGCGGTTCGGGATCAGATCATGGGGATCAGACCTCCGTTGCTGGGTCTATTCTAATATTAGCTGCTGCTGCAGCTAGCTAGCAGATAGCCACCAGCCCTGTGACCTCGGTCCCCCACGGTTCGCTCCCGGTGTTGACTGACTCTGGTCCGTCTGCAGAGCTGCGTAACCGCCTCTAGCTGAGCTGGGAATCTGCCGCTGCGGATTTATTCATATTTTATTTTATTTGCAGATAGTGATATGCTATGATGCACTGATGTCAGGCAGGCTTGCTGCTGCTTTTAGTCTGAGTCTGTGAGATAACCAAACTTCCCTTAAATATAACGTGCATATAAATAGATGGAATAAATAAAAGTCCCTCGAAATACATAGTAAAACATACATGTATTTAGGCTATTGAACTATTATGACTAAAGCCTGTATTTCATGATCTATTTCATAGCCATATGTAAAGGGAGGCAAAAAACGGAAGTTATAGGCTACAGATTCCCTCAGCTGCAGCCGGGACATTCTAAAACGCTTAACGTGAAAAAGCTTAACTTTAATGTACCTAAACAATGATCAATCAAATATCAGTCAGTTATCAGTCAGATAACGTCCATAACGACTTTGGGTTAGATTTTTTGATCACTGTTTATAAACAGTGATCAAAAAATCGCTTAACGTGAAAAAGCTTAATGGTTAACCACGTTAAGCTTTTTCCTTACAATTTCCCTTAATGAAGCAGAAACCCTTAATGTCAGCTAACGTCCATAATAATTGTACTTTGGGTTAGATTTTTGACAGTTTTCAGTGGTTATGAGGAGCAATATGAGAGAGAAATTTGGTAATCCTTGATCATTGCTCATTGATCATAGAGCGGGTAACGCCAGCTCTGCAGAGTCAGTCCCGGGGAGCGAACCGCGAGGACCGAGGTCACAGGGCTGGTGGCTACCTGCTAGCTATTACCGTTATATATACCGGTAATATTAGAATATTAGACCCAGCACCGGAGGTCTGATCCCCATGATCTGATCCCGAACCCCCGGTGACTCTCTGCCAGATCAGCAAGCTTAAGGGCAGCAACAGAACGTTTGCTGGGATTGTTAACGGTGGCGTAACGGTAACGTTACAGCCGGGAACCGAAAGTCTATTTGCTCCGCTGGTTCGACTCTCTTCGGGCGAAGTTGTCTGCGGTGGGTAGAGACAGGGAGGCAGGGAGAGAGGGTAATAAATACATGTGACATTATGAAATAAAATTCCCCCAAGGATTATCAAGAGTATAGCTAGGTTTCCAAAGTAATTTTGGCCTGGGCTGAACACTGGTAGGCTAGGCTGGCGCTGTTGCCTTGGAAATAACAACATCCGGTCTCTGAATATAAAAAACAAGCCTTTTTTCGTTTCTGTTTTCGAGTGATTTTATTTTTGTTATAGAAAATAGAAAATGAAAATCACAGCATATTTTAAATTTCTCCCATCCCATTTCGACCATGAAAAAGAAAAAACGCATTGTATTTCAATTTCAAATGTCGTATTTTAAAACGAAAATCAAATAACCATTCGTTTTTTGTTTTTTAATACCTGTTTATGAAATGAAAATCGAATGAACGAAAAAGTACACGGACCCTGAAGTACCCCTGTTGAGCTGCATCACAGCTGCACTATGTGCATGGACCAGTGTTGTTCCAGTCGGCACATTACTCACCTGTGTGCAGAGGACAGGCAGCAGTAGCACAAACCAAGAAGGTTGGCAAGTCTGATAATAATGTAATTGTAAAAAAAATAATAATAGTAAAATCATGTTACATACACTTATCATTTATGTTTCTTGCTTAAATTCACAGGGTGCACAACCAGGCCTGGGAGAGAAAATTACTGATGTCCACAAAACCAAATCAGAGAAGGTAAGGTAAGATAGTAATGATGTTAAAGCAAGCTATGTACACCTAATATATTATGTGTTGATGTCTATGAATCTGTCTTTAATAGGAGCATACTATACAAAGACAACAGTGGAGAGTTCCTGGATCGGTCTGTCCTCAAAGTGCCAGAGATCTACAAGGACTTCACCCTTTTTTGCAACATCAGCTGCATAATCAAAGTGATAGAAGAGAGAACAAATTATTGTTTTCTCTGTTGACATGAATAGGTGCCTGTAATGTCTGCCCATATATTCAATCAATTCAATAAATGTTAATAAGTATCACTGATATTTCTTAAATCATTGTAGTTTTTCAGAGCAATAAGATACAGATTATTAAAACCATGTTCACATTTGCAACAAATTAAAACCCTGATCAAGGCAAATAGTCATTTCATTTTCCATAACATTTATAAAAAAAAGAAAAATTAAATTTATCAGAGCTGACACTTGGTAAATGGCTTTAATTTACCTTACCTTGTCAAAACAATGAGTAATTCATAACAAATTGCACAATATTTGACACAAAACCTAAAAAAAGCATGAAACATACTACGGCATGAAGTACGGTAAGAGTACAATTTGCGTATAGGATTTACTGTAGCAGGAACATTGATATTGGCAAACAGATGACCCAGGTTCAGGTGAGTTTGTGAGCAGGGTTATGAATAAAGATAAGATAAGCCTAGTGTTCACAAGAGGGATGATTCAGGTATGGCAACACAAATAAAGAATAATTGAATTAAATAGGAGGTATATACAACTATTAGAAGATAAATTAACTATACAAGAGCAATTAAGGTAGCAAGTTATTGAGGTGAGTTAGTGGGCAAGCTAAAAGTATAGTCAATAGCATGGAGTCAAGTCAATGTGTACACCAGAATAATATATACTGTGATTAAGTAATGATACTTACTGTTGTCTGTACTAATATAACAAAATAAAAAAATAATATAGTGTATGATGCAGTATGGAGAACAACCAAGTCCCATATGAACCCAAGATACTTTTAGTGCAGCTGTTGATGATGTTCACTACAAACAAAACTTGCAGATGGTTGTAGTCTGTAGTCAGCCATACAGCAGGTAGATCTGGAGTAGTAGGGTGAATTCTAGCTATCATGGGTTGGTGATATGACACACACAGATCAACAGGGGTCGAGCCCCTCAGCCCCACCTGGATGAAAAGAAAGTAAAACAAAATACTTGTTTTTTCAGTTCAGTTTGCTTTGTATTAAATAAACAAATAACTGCAATTTAAGGAGCAAATAAGAAACCATATCATTTCTAGATCTGTTTTTATTATAGTGATAAAATTGGACTTAACATTACAACATTTTATACAGACTGCTATGAATTCATCATTTTCAAACTAATGTTATATGAAGGAATGAAGAATTCTGATGAACAACACACAACAGTGATGCAAAAACTGACACAAACAATCCAGTTTCTTGTGTTCTTTCAGTTATATTACAGTTTAGGTTTTACTACTGGCTCTAACATGAAATTAGCCAAATCCCAGGAACATGGTTAACCAAACGAGGAAAAAATACAAAGTGGGGTCATCACATATACACATACTGTCCCTCATATGTCTTTCAATCTAGCTAGCTATACAATAAAGAACATGTATTTGTTTATGGACATCAAGCTAGGCTATATGCTAGAGCCATATGCTAGCTAGCTAGCTAGCTAGCTAGGTGCTTAAGTTATGTTACTCACCCTCGTAGTTGTTGACATAACTTCATACGTCCCAGTTCAAAGCTTTCTCCCGTTTCCTGATGGGTGCAGGTGAAAGTGCGTCGACCATTCTGTGCACATTGTTGACATATACTTATAATAAAGCTATAAACGGCACGGGGATATATAAACTTGGTTTCAGTCAGGTTACAGTGCAGCCGCCCTCAACGATGTTCTAAAGTAAATTGAACGCACCCTCAACGGGGTTTGGGATCATTTAATTGGTCAACACTACAACTGGCATTCTATTGGTTGTTGACTTTTGACAAAAAAATCACCCGCCAGGAGAAATCCGAGAGCAGATACTGCGTGCGCGAGAATCAGCCTGAGTGCGAGGAGAAGGTTCAAAGCTGAGAGCAGGAAATCTGTCCAAACAACAACATATCTGAGTGGAAGCACAAAGTTTGAGCGCAAGCAGAGCAAATCCAAGCACGAGCAGTGACTATTTGAGTGTGAGAGCAAGGTTTTGAGTGTGAGAGCAAGGTTTTGAGTGGGTGTGAGCGCATGAAATCTGAACGTAATATCAGTGAGAAATGCTCTCAAATTGAAATAATGCGCTCTTGACGTTTTGCACCATATTTACCTTCATAAGTGGTTAGCACTTCTGCCTCACAGCAAGAAGGTTCTGGGTTTGAGTCCAGGGCGTTCCGGCCATTTCTGTGTGGAGTTTGCATGTTCTCCCTGTGTTTGTGTGGGTTTCCTCTGGGTGCTCCGGTTTCTTCTCACCATAAAGACATGCATACTAGGACTACAGTTGAAAATTAGCCGACTGGCTAACACTGGCGCTTTTACAGAAATGTTGATTAATGTGCATTGTCCTAATCAAATAAAACTTCCTTACTGTGCCACCATAACTTTGATGGAAACCTGACGTATGTAAACAACAAAAAGGAACATAAAAAAGGCATTATGGAGTTATATTCCTATCTTTAATCAAGAGCGCATTCTTTCAATTTGAGAGCATTTCTCACTGATATTACGTTCAGATTTTGTAATAATTTCCCTCAAAACCTTGCTCTCACACTCAAATAGTCACTGCTCGCGCTTGGATTTGCTCTGCTTGTGCTCAAAGTTTGTGCTCGCGCTTGGATTTTCTCTGCTTGTGCTCAAAGTTTGTGCTCGAGCTTGGATTTGCTCTGCTTGCACTCAAACTTTCTGCTTGGACTCAGATATGTTGTTGTTTGGACAGATTTCCTGCTCTCAGCTTTGAACCTTCTCCTCGCACTCAGGCTGATTCTGCTCACTTGCAAGCTTTTGCTCTCGGATTTCTCCTGCGCGCTTGGATTTTTTGTGTGTTATAACCCTATCAAAAGTCAACAACCAATAGAATGCTAGCTGTAGTGTTGACCAATGAAATGATCCCAACCCCGTTGAGGGTGCGCGTTCACTTTACTTTAGAACGTCTGTTGAGGGCGGCTGCACTGTAACCTGACTGTAACCAAGTTTATATATCCCCGCTGCCGTTATAGCTTTATTATAAGTATATGTCAACAATGTGCACAGAATGGCCGACGACTTTCACCTGCAACGTCAGGAAACGGAAGAAAGCTTTGAAGTGGGACGTATGAAGTTATGTCCACAACTACGAAGGGTGAGTAACATAACTTAAGCACCTAGCAGCGCTAGCATATGGCGCTAGCATATAGCCTAGCTTGATGTCCATAAACAAATACATGTTCTTTATTGTATAGCTAGCTAGATTGAACGACATATGACGGACAGTGTGTGTATATGTGATGACCCTACTTTGTATTTTTTCCTCGTTTGGTTAACCATGTTCCTGGGATTTGGCTAATTTCATGTTAGAGCCAGTAGTAAAACATAAACTGTAATATAACTGAAAGAACACAAGAAACTGGATTGTTTGTGTCAGTTTTTGCATCACTGTTTTGTGTTGTTCATCAGAATTTAGTCCTCATTCCTTCATATAACATTAGTTTGAAAATAGATTCATAGCAATCTGTATAAAACGTAATGTTAAGTTCAATTTTATCACTATAATAAAAACAGATCTAGAAATGATATGGTTTCTTATTTGCTCCTTAAATAGCAGTTATTTGTTTAATTAATACAAAGCAAACTGAACTGAAAAAACAAGTATTTTGTTTTACTTTCTTTTCATCCAGGTGGGGCTGAGGGGTTTGACCCCTGTTGATCTGTGTGTCATATCACCAACCCATGATAGCTAGAATTCACCCTGCTACTCCAGATCTACCTGCTGTATGTCTGGCTACAGACTACAACCATCTGCTCCAGATCTACCTACTGTACGGCTTGCTACAGACTACAACCATCTGCTCCAGATCTACCTACTGTATGACTGGCTACAGACTACAACCATCTGCAAGTTTTGTTTGTAGTGAACATCATCAACAGCTGCACTTAAAGTCTCTTGGGTTCATATGGGACTTGGTTGTTCTCCATACTGCATCAAACACTGTATTATTTTTTTGTGTTATATTAGTACAGACAAGTAAGTATCATTACTTAATCACAGTATATTATTCTGGTGTACACTGTTGACTTGACTCCATGCTATTGACTATACTTTAGCTTGCCACCTCATAACTTTACCTTAATTGCTCTTGTATAGTTAATTTATCTTCTACTAGTTGTACATACCTATTTAATTGAATTATTCTTAATTTGTGTTGCCATACCTGAATCATCCCTCTTGTGAACACTAGGCCTATCTTATCTTTATTCATAACCCTGCTCACAAACTCACCTGAACCTGGGTCATCTGTTTGCCAATATCAATGTTCCTGCTACAGTAAATCCTATAGGCACATTGTACTGCTTCACCGTAGTATGAACCATACACTTTTAAGGTTTTGTGTCAAATATTGTGCAATTTGTTATGAATTACTCATTGTTTTGACAAGGTAAATTAAAGCTATTTACCAAGTGTCAGCTCTGGTAAATTTAATTGTACTGTTTTTTTTTATAAATGTTATGGAACATGAAAAACAATTTGCCTTGATCAGGGTTTTAATTTGTTGCAAATGTGAACATGGTTTTAATAATCTGTATCTTATTGCTCTGAAAAACTACAATGATTTAAGAAATAGCAGTGATACTTATCAACATTTATTGAATTGATTGAATATATGGACAGACATTACAGGCACCTATTCATGTCAACAGAGAAAACAATAATTTGTTCTCTCTTTTATCACTTTGATTATACGCTGATGGTGCAGAAAAGGGGTGAAGTCCTTGTAGATCTCTGGCACTTTGAGGACAGACCGATCCAGGAACTCTCCACGGTTGTCTTTGTATAGTATGCTCCTATTAAAGACAGATTCATAGACATCAACACATAATATATTAGGTGTACATAGGTTGCTTTAACATCATTACTATCTTACCTTACCTTCTCTGATTTGGTTTTGTGGACATCAGTAATTTTTCTCTCCCAGGCCTGGTTGTGCACCCTGTGAATTTAAGCAAGAAACATAAGTGTATGTAACATGATTTTACTATTATATTATTATTATTTTTACAATTGCATTATTATCAGACTTGCCAACCTTCTTGGTTTGTGCTACTGCTGCCTGTCCTCTGCACACAGGTGAGTGATGTGCTGACTGGCACAGGTCCATGCACATAGTGCAGCTGTGATGCAGCTCAACGGGTACTTCAGTCACACCTGAGAAGAGAAAGAAAACCAAAACAAAAAAAATGTGTTCTTTCTGCTCAGTTTGCTTTGTATTAATTAAAAAATTACATTTAAGTTGCAAATAAAGCATATCATCTCTAGATCTGTTTTATTAGTGGTGAAATTGTCTTAACAGACTGGGTCCGGTCGTTATTCTCGTTCATTTGATTTTCATTTCATAAACAGGTATTAAAAAACAAATGGTTATTTGATTTTCGTTTTAAATCATGGGGATCAGACCTCTGGTGCTGGGTCTAATATTCTAATATTAGCTGCTGCAGCTAGCTAGCAGCTAGCTACCAGCCCTGTGAGCTTGCGTTCCGCCGTTCTCCCGTTGCTGACTGACTCTGGTCCGTCTGCAGAGCTGCGTTACCTGTTCCTTGGGAATCCGTGATTTATTCATATTTTATTTACTTTGCAGTATGCTATGCACTGATGTCAGGCAGGCTTGCTGCTGCTTTTAGTCTGAGCCTGTGAGATAACTAAACTTCCTTTGAATATAACGTGCATATAAATAGACGGATTAAATAAAAGTCCCCGGAAATAAATATAAGTAAAACATATGTATTTAGGCTATTGAACTATAATGACTAATGCATATATATGTATTGCCTTATTTATGTATTTCATGTTCCATTTCATAGCCATATTTATTATGTAAAGGGGCAAAAATGGACGATCAATCGGCTCAGGAATTTATAGACTACAGTTTCCCTCAACAGTACGTTCAGGGTAATTTTAACGAATAACGGTAACTTAATAATGACCTAAACAATGATCAATCAGATATCAATCAGTTATCAGTCACATAACGTCCATAATAATTGGACTTTGGGTTAGATTTTTTGACAGTTTTCAGTGGTTTGAGGAGCAATATGTGAGAGAAATTTGGTAATCATTGATCATTGTTTAGGTACATTAAACCACCTCTATTTGTTTCTGGACATCAAGCTAGGCCATATGCTAGCTAGCTAGCTATGTGCTTAAATTATGTTACTCACCCTCTAGTTGTGGACACAACTTCATACGTCCCACTTCAAAGCTTTCTCCCGTTTCCTGACGGGTGCAGGTGAAGTGCGTCGACCATTCTGTGCACATTGTTGACATATACTTATAATAAAGCTATAAACGGCGCGGGATATATAAACTTGGTTACAGTCAGGTTACAGTGCAGCCGCCCTCAACAGACGTTCTAAAGTAAAGTGAACGCACCCTCAACGGGGTTGGGATCATTTCATTGGTCAACACTACAGCTGGCATTCTATTGGTTGTTGACTTTTGATAGAGTTATAACACACAAAAAATCCAAGCGCGCAGGAGAAATCCGAGAGCAGAAACTTTGCAAGTGAGCAGAATCAGCCTGAGTGCGAGGAGAAGGTTCAAAGCTGAGAGCAGGAAATCTGTCCAAACAACAACATATCTGAGTCCAAGCAGAAAGTTTGAGTGCAAGCAGAGCAAATCCAAGCGGAGCACAAACTTTGAGCACAAGCAGAGAAAATCCAAACGCGAGCACAAACTTTGAGCACAAGCAGAGCAAATCCAAGCGCGAGCAGTGACTATTTGAGTGTGAGAGCAAGGTTTTGAGGGAAATTATTACAAAATCTGAACGTAATATCAGTGAGAAATGCTCTCAAATTGAAAGAATGCGCTCTTGATTAAAGATAGGAATATAACTCCATAAGGCATTAGCCTACTCATTGTCACAGTTGTGACTGATATATTGTTCTGCACGCTCAGTGCATGCCTCATGTGACCAGAGCTGGCAAAAGAGACACTGAACCCACACTTCCCCAGGCAAGGATGAGCTGAATGTTTCCTCACACACAAGAGATTCCTCATCCTTGTCCGAGGAAACTGTGGGTGCAGTGTTTTCGACCGTGAGGAACCTTTTCTTTGGAGCAGGCAGCTTCTTCTGGGGCTTCTTCTTCTTCTGGATCCTCTTCTGTTGCTCCTCCTCCAGAGCTGCCCTCACCGGAGAGTCAGTGAGGATCGCCGTTGACCTGCAACATTCAAAGTGAGAACATTTTTTGTCAACATTTGTATAAATTTACAGGCAGTTATTGCTCATCCTCTGTCCACATGATAGCATAAATAAATTACTCAGGAAAAAGGTACGCTACTCACCTCCTTTTGCCTCTCCGTTTTGTGTCCTTTCTCGGACCAGCCTTAGGGAAGGGACGTACAGCTTCTGGAATGAACAGACATGGACTAGTATGACTTACCTCAAGCATACCTCTTCCCCTTTCTTCAGGAGGGACAGCTTAATCAGCGGACACAGAAACAATAATATTAATATCAAGTGCACAATTCTATTTTAGTAATTATTTTACTAAAATCCTTCAGGACTAACCAAGTTCCATCTTATTTTATCTTACCTGAACAGACAGCTGGGTGGTCAGGGATGGCAGACTCTAAACAGGTGTCCCTGGTTGAACCAGCAGGATACTCTGGCAGAAGTCCTCCCTCAAATAGGCTCTGGCTGTATGGGTTTGTGTTAGAATGTGGTGTGGGAGCACATGGTAGGCCTACACATGGAACTGGGCGGTCAGTGACATATGCAGGTGAAAAGTCTTGCTCCTCAAAAATATCTGGGTTGAAAGGACAGATGCCAATGCATACAAAGCCAGATGTGATGTAGCTGGGTGTTGCTGCACGTGGCAGAGCTGTGGTCACTAGGATTGGGATGTCGTATATGGTCAACGTTTTTCCAGGTTGTGTTCTCATCCAGTGATCTGCTGCTGTGTTAACATATCGCTTCACTGGACCGAACACACTCCTGTCGAGCGGCTGGAGACGATGTGAGCAGTGGGGCGGGAAAGATAGGAGGACTATGCCGTTTGACCGACAAAAGTCAATTGCTGCCACAGAAAGGTGTGACCAGTGATTGTCAAGGAGGAGCAGCACCTTCGAGTCCAGGTTCACACGGGTGTGTCTGGCAAAGTGCTGAAGAAAGGAAAGAAAGTCAACATCATGCATCCAACCTGAACTTTTAGCAGAACCAGTAGAGCCGATGGGACCATTCCTAACAAAGTGGTCCTGGGAAAGATGAAATACGGGGGAATGCAATTGCCTTGTGCATTAACAGCAAGGGCAATGGTGACCAATGTCCCCCTTTCCCCATAGGTCACTGCACCGACCTGGCGCTTCCCCTTGGTGGCGATAATTTTACCTGGTACCTGGACCGTTGTGGTACCTGAAATTTAATTATAAACCTTGATGAGCTTTCATGAACATTTGTAAGTGTTTATATACCTAGCTGTGAGTGTATTGTTAGTGTTTGTATATAGTTACATTATATTTACATTATTGTTCTATTATCTCTTTATCTGCATTAATATTTTTGTTTTTGTTTGTTTTTATTATAGCTAGGTGTATGTGTGTGTGTGTGTGTGTGTGTGCGTGTAGTGTTTTTATATAATTACATATTTATTCACCTCATAGTTTTATAACCTATATATACTTATCTGTATAGGCTACAGTATGTATTTATTATCATGGTCTGTTTATTAAATTTTATATAACAAAAGATTTGTCCCATGTATTTTAAACCACTGAATCATTGTAACTTTTTTTAGTTTTAATGAATTGTAAACTTTACCTGTTTCATCCACGTTCCAAATGTCCTTTGCTTCAAAAAGGTAGCGGGCAAGAACTGAATTCAGGTTGTTAAAAAAAGAGGACACATTTGTTCTGTTGAAGCTAGTGGAACGGGACATGCTGGTGGCTTGGGGTCATGCGACTTTGCAACTGCCCTAAGACTAATGTGTCTTACAGATATGTCCAGAAACGCCCTCTCATACATATCTGGCTGAATCAGACCTCTGTCTGTCTTTCTGACTCTCACTCTTTGCATATTCTGTTGGTATAATATGACATAAACATGTTTTAATAAACTCTGCAACACAGAGAAAATCACCTCATTAGCAGTGACTGGAACTCGTAACATTTAAACCCGAATTACTTGTATACTGAAAAACTCTGACAAGGCAAACTTGATCATATGTGTTACAGCACTAAATAACATGTAGATTGATAATTACTGTGACACATGAAACGAGAAACACAACTTGTAAATAGAAAAAAAGTACTGCTTCAGTAATTTACTTACCGTACTCGAAAACAGCTTTCAGGACATAACAGCGGGAAACAATGATGTAATCACGTGATATTTTGCGGCTCCGTCACTGGCTGCGTGCTGAAAGTGCTGTCATAGCTTGAAATGCAAATGTAGTCAGGGCTCAGAGAAAATCGCCTTGTTACTTTCATCCCGTGTTACTTTCGCCCCGGTTCTCCCCTAAGAAATTCTCGGCCGAAAATAGTTTGTTATGACTTTCGGCATGAATGAAGGATTTGGCTGTAAAGTAGCCACGCTCCCGTCCTCTCTAACGCAAAGCAGGATAGTGAGACCGACAGCGCACATTACGTCACTCTCCTGGCCGACGTCAGGGCTGTGAGCCCGGAGCACTGGGATTAAATCCCATTAAGGTGCTAGAGAACGCACAACAGGTTTCTGTCGTCTGATCCCCTTCAACAAACACTTCACTATGGGATGTGCAAAACCCCATCTCTCTCCACAGTCCTTGTCCGCAACATATGCTTTAAAAACTCTTGGTCAGCCAAGGCAGAGCCCCTCTGGAGGCCAAGCAGGTCGGCCAAGGCGGAGCCCCTCTGGAGGCTGAGATGGATCCGTGTAAAAAAGACTCTCCAAAGTCCAACCGAACTCCAACAGCTTCTCCTTGAACAAAAGCCTCTTTGCTGGGTCCATGGTGAGGTCAGATCATGTCAAAAACAGCGAAACAGAAACATACAATCATCATCCACAATCAAGTCTGGTGGCTTTAGCGAATGCAATTTCGCGGATGTTTTTATGTTTACAAAAAGGATCTTACTCTTTAAAAGAAAGGTCGACCTCCTTAGAAATCCTTTCCATAATGTTGTCAGACACTTAGAATATTAATCTGAGCCTGTCAGTGACAAAACAAGCACTTTTGTGAACGTAAATACCAGCTGCACAATTTCCCTATTTGCTATTAACTTACATTTTAGCGATCATAGTACTGGACCAATGTCAAAGATTGTTGTTCCCATCAGTCACAAAAACATAGAAAGATAGGTTCCAGGTTGAAAAAACGGTAGTTACCCTTTAAGTTACATTGATAAACAAATATGAGGATGCATTATGGTGTTACGACGTAGCTTGAACATTATGCATGCAGATGTACACCTCCTCACAGAGCCGATCCGCCCTATACGTTCACTACGCAAGCTGCGTAGGGCCCAGCAAATTACTCGAGGCCCCGCCTCCCCCTCGTGTCATAGCGCGTCAATTAATTAGTGATGGGCATGCCGGCTCTTTTTCGTGAGCCGGCTCGTTTGACTCAGCTCACTGAAAAGAGCCGGCTCTTTTGGCTCACAAACGGCTCTTTAAAAAAAATTATGTTTTGACTATGATAGGTGTGAAAAACAATTCTAATTAAATTATTAAATGAAATCATACTCACAATGTCTCACAATTTCTTTAAAAATGCATTGATTTGTTATGAAAAAAGAATACTATTAAACATTTGCATTTAAATTACAACTTTTTAATGTATAGAAACAACATTCAAAACAAATACAATCTGAATCTGAACAACATAATAGAACCCATATTAAAGAAAAATAAATAACTAAAAGGATTAAACTGGTCCCTCTTTTTCTCTCTGTTTAGTTTTCAGAGCTGTTTTTCCTCTCCTCTGTCCTCTCCTCAGAGTTTGACAGTGTGTGTGTGTGTGTGTGTTTGTGTGTGTGTGTGTGTGTGTGATGGCTCAGCCCCTCCCTCATGCCGTATAATTGGTTGACACCTTGTGCATGATTGACAGGAACAGAATGTGAGGCTGATCAGACAGTTGAAAATAATGTGTGCCTATATAATTATTTTTTTGTTCTTTGAATTAGTCAATTATTTTAAATAATATAAAATTCACTCATTATTTAATTATTACATAATGATTTAAATTCTATAGGCTATATTTTTAAAAATAGAGTCGGCTCTTCGGATATGCGAGCCAGCTCCCGTCGTTCACCTACAAGAGCCGACTCTTTCGCGAACGACCCATCACTACAATTAATGTTTACAACATCCATGACAAAATGAAGCGAAACTATCCTTCTGGTCACGAAAAGAGGAAAAAAAAACACCATGAGAGTGAATTGCGGGAACAACAATTAGGTAAACTTGTGTTCTCTCCTCTCCAAGTTTGATGTCAGCAAAGTAAAGTTATGTTTATGTGCATTTCTATTGTGTTTTTTTCGGTCTTGCTAACCTAGCTAGGCAGGCAGGCAGTGCATCTCTTGGTCTGTGTCTAGCTGCTAATGCCAGTCACTTCCAGGGCTGTGTTTTGTGACTTTGTGCCTGACTAAAGTGAGATTAAAATACAATTATTTATTACGTTTGATAAACAACAAAGTGCAACGGTGTTTGTTTACTGCAGCTCGGAAAAGATAACAGCGTCCGGTGTGTTATCATGCGTTAAGGCCCGTGCACGAAATTAAACGCGCATTTTTCAAGCAGAAATATATGTGGAGACCAGACAGACTGTAGGCTACAATATATGGGCGTGAATGATGGCACTCCTCATCAAAGTACACATTATACATACTTTTAAGACACTGATTATCTGTCTGATGATATAGTCTCAGACAATGTGTAGTTAAAAACTCTAAACAACTGCACTAATTATGCAAGATGGAAAGCAATGTATTGACAATTTGACATTGATTTATAGGCTATATTGAATTTAAAATGTTGATTAGCTGGACATACTGGTCAATATGGATGCACATCTCTCAGTAAATAATAACCATAAATCAAGAATTGCTTCAACATGCATAATAATAAATAAATAAAAACTTTAACATTCTATGGCAAGCCATTTTAGCTTTTATTCATTCACAATTTATGCATTTTTGATATCAAGAATTCGATTTGCAATGTGAATTCTTGATTATTTTTACTAGTAGGGCCCCTTAGTTAATTTTTACCTACCAATGTCTATTTTTGATATCAGGAATTACATGTTCACTTGTACAAAAGTTAATTCTTGATATCAGTCACAGGGATTATTGATATCTGCATCACTAGTTCACTATTTAAATATTACAAGAGCCAAGCCATAGTATAAATAGTATTTTATATTTGAAAATGTATAAAAGGAAATTGGGAGCCAGTTTAATTGGGTCTGTTGCAGCTTATAAACATGAGTTATCTATAATTTGCAGGTGCTATGCTTAGTAGAGGAGATGCTGGATCATCAACCAGTACAAGCACAGACTCAGTTGTTACACATCCAGCCTCCACAGCTAGTAGTAGCACAGACCCAGTACAGCCGTCTTCAGCAAGTACTAGCAATGGCAATGGCAAATGGTTTACATAGCTCACGACATCACGGGTCAGGTAGAGGGCCCCTTAGCAGAATTTTGCTTAGGGCCCCAGGGAGGTCAGGATCAGCACTGGCTCCTCAAATATGTAACTACACGTCAGGGCTATGGCAACTACAGAGATAGCCTGTAGAGATCACAAGAACTATGTGAGGTGAGTTTGGGCTGCTTGTGTTTTCTCCTTCACATTTCTGATGCCAGTGGGGATTGTTGATAGTGAACACAACAATAAACATGTTGAACAAAAACTCAGTAATGTGCAGCTTTTCAGTAACACACATCTAGCAAACTGGAACCTGTGGTAAGAGATTGCTGGCGTAACAAGCTCGCTGACCGCGCTCTCACTCACACACACGGGCCATTTAGCTAGCAGGAAGAGGGGAGTTGCAGGCCCTGGAGCTCTGTCAGGGCAGCGGTGTTTGGTAGTCCATTTACCCATAAAACGGTGACTTTGCGCGGGTATGGAGTGCTGTGGGCTGCCAGCCATGACAGAGCTCCATTGACCTCACAGCAGGCTGGGGTCTGTGAAGGAAGGCAGGCGAGGCAGCAACACCGGCAGCACCGGCCGCTGAACTCCTTGAGATCTGCGCGACCTATTCAGAAGACTAAGCTGACCTCAGGTCAGTTGTGTAGCCTATGCAAATGTTGGGGCGTGACAAAGAGAGAGGCTAAAGCCAAATGAGGAGGAGCCGCCGAGTTGACATCAACTAGGCGGCTCGTTGAGATTTGCCCGTTTTCAGAGGCAGTTTCAAATTGTGAGATTTGCAGAGGAAAGAGGTGTCAATGGGATTTTGAGGTTCTATGTATGTCCTAGTTACCCACTAAACTGTCATTATTCAACTATGACAAGGTAAAATCGGTTTTGCCTTCTGTCACCCCTTTAAGGTAGTTCTTAGCAAATGTTACTGAAACAGAAAGAAATAGTGCATTTGTTGGGGATTATTTTCAGCTGCGGATTAAATTAATACACATAATGAGGTAAACATATTAAAGAGAAATCCCCCGTGAGCTAAAACATTCAGATTTCCAACTGTTCTGAATGCTCTGGTTTCAACAGTTTTTTTCTTCTCTCGGCTTTGTGTCACGTAACACCGAGCCGGCCTTCTATGATTGGTCATCTGCTCCAGGTAGGCAGGACTGGAGTGTTTTTTTTAAAGCTGCTGCGGTGTTAACATTGTCGCATGTAGCTACATGCTAACGGCAGTGAAAGATGTAATCTTCGCTCAAAGAGACAGGCGCTCCAACACAGCGTCTGAGACAGAGGTGAATACAGGTGCAGCAGCCATGGGCAGTATGAGAAAACTAAAGTGTTTTATGAACATTAAAGCATGTAAACATGTTCTAGTACAAACACAAAATGCAAGTATGAACCTGAAAATGTTATATAGTAGATCACCTTTAAACACATTCTCACTCCCAACTTGTGACTTTAGGTTTCACACAGGACACAGAGAGCGGTCTCCTGGGTGAAAGTCCGGTGTGGTTTTTTACACTCTATGTGTGTATCAATTAGCTATGATCAAAGCTGTATTTGCATTAGGAACTGGAGGCAGAGCCTGGCTGGACTTGTTGAAGGGTACATGCTCTACATGTGAGGAAAAACAAACCACTTAGCAGCTTTTCAGCAGTTAAAGTGCCTCAGCTCTCAGCTGAAGCACTTAAACGTCTCCAGACTCCAGTAAAAGACACTGCTATTTACAACATACTGTGTAATTTAGTTGCTGTTTGACATGTTTAGGTGGTGCTTTAGATTTCCTATGGCATCAACAGACACATATAGTATGGCTGGTACATACTCTGTGGTCTCTGTGGTCTGTCAGGACAGGCAGTGGCTTGGACTGCACTTTTTAAACTGCCAACAGTAGTGTTGTTTGTAGTTCAGTGTTCTGATGGCTGCCTCTGTCCTCAGCCAGGTGTTCCAGCATTCACCGTCAGACAACGAGCCAGTCCTCTCAGAGATCGGGGTGGGGAGTCTGTCAAGCCTTTCGCCCCCTACTCTGCCCCAGCAAATTTAAACACGTGATTAAAACAACACAACAATAGATAGATACACATTTGTGTGACCCCGATTCAAAGTAAATGTAAGAAATGTGGGAAAACAGAGAAAAGGAGCGCTTCTTTTTGGTGGTGTTTGAAAAAAGTCTAACAATGTGATAATCCAACAGTATCAGAACAGCATGAAACCCAAGGCAGTCTTGTTGAAGAAGAAGTTGGTTAGTCACCCTGAGTACCTCAACACATTGGTGCATATTTTTTACCTTATGATATGCATTAGCCGCATCAATAAAGACTTTCTTTTAAAACTTTTTCTTCAACAAGAGGGCCTTGGTTTTCATGCTGTTCTGATAGTAAATGTAAGAAATTTGGACAATATACTGTAAATAGAAGAGACAAGCTACAGTTGATGCTGTAGGCTAGGAAAGAACGTATTCAAGTCAAAAAAGAAAGCAAATAATACAATAAAATCCCACATTGCATGACTACTTCAGAACGGTTATTACCACTAAACACTTAATGACCTTTTTGTTGTGTAGTTGTAGGCTGACACGGTTCTCATTTTCAAAGCTGTAATACTTTAATTCTAACATTCATAGCAGTCAGTAAAGGCAGCTTGGTCTGTGGGATTAAAACACACATTTTCTGTGTAATAAAGATCTTTGCACTTGTCCGTGACTCATTAAGCTCTGTCCTCTGCAGGTCCTCTGTGTGTCTGTCCTGAGCTGTATCAGTGAGAAGCTGGTCTTGTGAGTCTGGGACTGGCTGGAACACCAGCTCTTAAATGCACGACTTGCCCTGAAGTGAAGGTGCAAGAGCTGTTTTGAGGCAAGCTGGGTGACATTCTTCCTAATACTTTCAGGTCTACAGGAGACACTGTGGTTAGGACGAAACCAGACGCTGAGGCGTGGTTGTGTCACATATTGCCTGGCTGGAGCCCAGACCACAGCCAGCATGCAGGCCTGTGTCTGATGGTTCAGACAGGTGTGGTGCAGAGAGACCAGACGCAGTATGAGAACAAAAAAAACACAGCAACACTACAGAGCTGAAGAAAAAGCAGAAGCAACAGAGGGACTGGGTGAGTCTGCTTGAGAGGATTAGCATTTCCTAAGCTAATTGACGTTTCTACGTATCGAGTTATGTAATTGTTATGTCTGCGTCTTTAACTGTTTAACAAAGAAACTGTCCAATTGGCAAGTGAGCAAAGACCATGCTGGCCCGCATAGTGGCGGAAGACACGGCACCCGGACTCGACCAGGCCTCAAACCCTTTACCTTTCATTCCAGGTGGACTAGCAGTTAACTCCTAGTATCAAATGTGCGGGCACAACCAAGCTCTGTTGTAAAACCTAGACAAAACGAGAGCGAGCAGTCCCATTCCCTTTCTCATTTCACAAACTTGTACCTCCTCGATCCTTAATCCTCCGGCTTGTGACCCAAAAATCATTCACAGCGCAGTATGTTGAAGGACGTCCCAATTCCTAAAATGCACATCGAGGAGTTATGATCGAGGATCAAGGAGGCTAATCGATGTACTGTATCCTCTGCGGAAATCTTTTTACCCGTGGCATGTAAACAAAAAGGTGTGACAGAACTAGAGGAGGAGAGAGAGACAGAGGAAAAAGGGGAGAGAGAGAGCCATAATAGAGTTATATCCGCCGCCCCACTGTTAATTTCACGTCACGAATCGGGCCGGTCAGATCATACAAATTAACATTCTGATTAATAGAGGTTGGGTGAAATAATACACAATCAATGAGGAAAATATTATTAACGTTCTCTAGAATGTGAACATATCAGAGCTGCTGTCGGACAGACAGTTTCATTTGAAAGTGTGTCTGAGAGACGTTCGAGAAACAGCAACTTAACTATATGTAGCAGTAGGAGTTGAACTCCTAACTACCTGGCGCTCTTTTGACCAATCACTGCCGCAGGGCCCCGTTTTTAAAACAGCTAGTTGTCCTCCTTCCCGCTCTGCTTTGCGTTGGTGACGGAAGTCCTCTACACTTCCGGGTCGCTCACTCCGTGAGGTGTTTTGCTGTGATACAGGTAGGGTAGCGGCTTGGCTGCCTCCACACTCACTTTCACTGTTATTTTGTTGCCGTTATTTATTATATACTGAACGCTTGTAGATCTTCGGTTGGCGGGTTCTCCTTCACCTTACCGGTTGAACGCCGTGAATGAAAAGCGAGTAACACTGATAGCTGCTGCGGTTTGCATGCTCGGAGCTGCTTCCCTCTGGGTCTACTAAAACTCTGCTTGAACAGTATGTGGGCTAAATGGGGTTGGATTTATTCTTTAGATTTATTTGGTGTTAATTATTATTTTCTGTAAACGCTAGGAACCGGGCTGGTGCCGCCGGAGATCTCTGTTAGCTGTCAGCTGCTAGCATTTTAACCACTGGCTGCTGTTTTGCCGAGACTGCTGTTTGGCCAAGACTGCTGTTTTGCTTCCTGCTCACAGACTGGTTTGCCTATTCGGCGTGTTAAGTATTGTACGGAGCAACCACGCCTCGGCCACGTGGTCATGTGTGGGCCATGGTCTTAACTGTATGAATGTAGTAAAAAGGGGTTAGAACCCCACATTATAATTATCTTTTTCTTTTCCTTTTTGTTGTTATTTTGTTTTCAATTTAGTTAAAAGTTGCAGTCATATTTTAGTTTTCTTTTCATTAGTGAGTTTTCCAGAGGTGTATAGTCCAGGTGCCAGAAAGTAAAAATCCTGCCATGTTTTTGGATCTGCCTCTACATCTAGAAAAGGTGTTTTCACTAACGAGCTCATCTACCTGGTAGAGGAGCTGGTTTAGTGATGGTTGGGACAGCTGCTGGACAGGATTTCTACTTTCTGGCACCTGGACTATACACCTCTGGAGTTTTCTACTTAAAAATTGAGATTTTTTGGTTATGTTATTGTTCTAATTATAATTAGTGTTTTGTTTCTTTTGGGTTTATTGCCAAGTCTTTTCTTTTGAATTCATATTCTGGTTTTGTACTACCTCCTGGAACCACCTAGTGGTTCTGGCAGTTTATATTGTGTCTATATTGTGTTAAATTCTTTCAGTTTGTTCTTTTCTTTAAAACCTCTTATATTGATTTTGATGTTCTTTTTGTGGAGTGAACCCTGCTGATTGTGTGTGTGTGTGTGTGTGTGTCCCATTTTAGTTGCTGAGAGCCGAAGGTGGTGGTGCTGGTGTCCGGGTGGTGGTATTCCCTTCCTGTGTGCTGTGTCTCCCCGTTTTCATTTGCTGTGTTCACTGTTGTGTGTTTTTGTGTTCACGGGGGACTTTCCCTGGGATCCCTCACTGCCCTCGTACTCCCTTCTCCTCCACTGGTAAGCCTCAGCACAATTATTCCCCCCGCCCCCCCTTTTTTTGGTAAGAATGTTTTGTTTTTAAATGTATCGAAATAAAATGTGCTTCTTTTAAAAGTTGAACCTTGTCTCTAGCTGCATTGTATGCTTACCTGTGTGACCTTAAATATCAGTAATCTTGCAATTGGAAGTAAAATCATTCATTAGTAATTGATATTCTCTGGGTGAAATTCCCAGGGTGGCGTTGTTGGTGTTTTTTTGAGGTGGGCTTCCTCTAGAATACCACCTCCTTTGCTCTGTCAGCTCTTGTGCCGCCACATCCAATAGGATTATTTCAGAAGTAAAAGGTCAAGTTTGGTTTCCTCTGTCAAGTTTATAACTGCAGTTAGTTTTGCTGCTTAAATGTCCGACGATATTAGCTGCAGTGACATTAGGCCTACTGTGCGTATGGAAGCATTTACAAGCAGCATCTCTAATCATTAAAGTAAATCGTTAAAGACAATACATCATTTAAAAAGCCGATCCATGCATTAATAATAGTGCGTTTGTGTGTAGGCCTATATAATATACTGTAGCCTATGCATAGTTCTTTACATACAAACATCTGTAATGTTTTACATCAAAATAGCCTATCAAGGCTATAGCCATAGACTGTGTATCTGGGCTATAGGCTATTATAAATATAGGTGTATGTGTGTGTGTGTTAATTACAACAAATAAAAATGTACGACACCCGTACATTATTATCACATTTTGCCTAGTTGTGAATTGAATTCAAAGTAAATGTATATAAGTTGTCATGAAGACTTTCTCCTCTGACAGAGAACATTACATACAGCTTATGGCAAAACAATGAACTGGGTTGTATTTCAGAAAGCAGAGGCCCGTTCCAGAAAGCAGGTTTAGTGAAAACTCTGAGTTGGTTAACCCTGAGATGAGGGAAACTCTGGGTTTTCCGTTCCAGAAAGAGAGGTAACTTAACCTCGGAGTCAGTTACTATGGTAACTGAGTCTGTGAACCTAACCTGGTCGGGAGCAGATTTTCTTCAAGAAACCTCGAGTTTCTCCGTCTGAGAGGGAGGAGACTGAGAGAAACTGAGAAAAAAAAACTTGAGTTTCTCTCAGTCTCCTCCCTCTCAAACTCATTTCCTCATTCATTCATTCAGTCTGTATCAGGCGCATTTTAATGCAGTTTTATCTGCATGAATAAAAAAACGTATTGGTTTATATTAGGCAGATTATAAAACGTTTTTTTCTCAAACATGTCATGTCCTTTTGTCGACGATCCCATTGATGAAAAAGCTGTATTAATTCACAGAGAGTTTACGTCGGTATTGAGTCCCGACTATAGATGTTTTTTCATTTCCACATAACCGATTTGAGAGGTATTTTTTATCACAGTCTATTAGATATGTAGATACCTTATCCGTCCTCATATCACTAACATCAACCATCGTGGAAAGGAACATCCCAGCAGATTCTTTAGTGAAAGTGTATTGCTGATCATACTGTAGTAAAGCCACTGTATGCAGAGCCGTCAGAAAAGTGTGACTCGCTCTGAAACGTTTTTTAAACGTTTTTGTAGTGTTCCCTGGACAGTAGAGCCATTAAAAAGAAATACATCATTATACATTATAGTTCTGTTAATGATCATGGTGCTGCAGCCTCAGAATGGGAATAGTATAGTTTACTTTTTTGCCCGCAGGATTGCACCTAAATGAAATTATAGTTGTAATACAATTCCAGTTTTCACCAGTAATATTATAAGTTAACTGTGATTAAATATGAAATTAATACACTGTGAATGCGTACGCATTGACTCGAGCAGCAATTTTCTCCCAACAACTATCTCTCTTTTGCAGCGCAGCGGCTGTCTTGCTTTTAACCGGAAATACATGTTCCCTCGCTTTTGTGGCGCATGAGTATTTCCGCCGACCCGTTTGTTTGTGGTTGTTACCATGGTGAATCGTAGAAACATGGCTCCATTCATACTGCCTTTTGTGCACGCGCGTAACCCTGAGCGAACATACTCCGAGTTGATTGAACCAACTCAAATCAGCTGTTCTGGAACCGAAAACTTTCGAGTTTCCCATCTCAGGGTAAATCAACTCAGACATCAGGGTTACACTCAGAGTTTGTTAAACCTCCTTCCTGGAACGGACCCCTGGTTTAGTGAAAACTCTGAGTTTGTTAACCCTGAGATGAGGGAAACTCTGGGTTTTCCGTTTCAGAAAGAGAGGTAACTTCACCTCAGAGTCAGTTACTATGGTAACTGAGCCTGTTAACTGCAGGTTTTCTTCAAGAAACCTCGAGTTTGTCTCAGTCTCCTCCCTCTGACACAGCGCTCTCTCATTTCCTCATTCATTCATTCAGTCTGTATCAGGCACATTTTAGCGCAGTTTGTTATCGGCATGAATAAAAAATATATATGTTGGTTTATTAACCATGTTAGGCAGACTATAAAACGTTTTATTTCTCAAAACATGGCATTTCCTTTTGTCAACGATCCCGTTGCTTTACTTCGCAGGGTGTTAAAGTCGGGAGAGGATATTGAAACCCCGACATTTTAATTTTTAGATAATTTTTAGATTTCTTCCCAGTTGATCAGTTATGTAGCCTAGCCTAGGCTACATAACCTAATCCGTCCTCATCACTAACGTCACCCATCTATGCTCTTACATCCCAGCAGATTATTTGTGTCTCATTATGTTTTTTGCAAACGGCATTTGTCTTTACAACATTGGTGATGCGGAGCATAAAGCCACTGTAGCAAAGCACCGTCAGAAGAGTGACTCGACAGTGACTCGATCGCAAACGTGTTTTAAACGTTTTTAAAAGGAGTTCCACAGTATTGCAGGTGAATGATGTAAACCCTTTGAAATAAAAGTTTATGGATTATAATTATGTTAATGATGGTGCTGCAGCCTCAGAATGGGATTAGGCATAGTAGGCTATTTTTTTGTCCGCAGTGTTGCACCTAAATGAAATAGATTATAGGTTCAATACCATTTCACCAGTAATATTAGGCTATACTTATGATTAAATATGATATACACTATATTGGAATGTACGCATTTACTCTAGCAGCAATTTTCTCCCACGCAAATTCTCTCTCTTTTGCAGCAGCCGCTGTGTTTTTTTTTTTTAAAACTTGCTGCATGTGCGCATGAGTATTTCCGCTGACCCATTTGTTTGTGGTTGTTAACATGGTGAATCATAGAATCATGACTCCATTCATGCTGCCTTTTTATTGTGGTGGTGCATGCGCATGAACCTACTCTGAGTTGATTGAACCAACTCATATCAGCTGTTCTGGAACCGAAAACTCAGAATTTCCCATCTCAGGGTAAATCAACTCAGACATCAGGGTTACACTCAGAGTTTTGTCTCCAAAATGTGCATACGCATGGGTCAGAGTTTGCGTGGAGGGCATCACATTCTCCCGTCAAGTTTGTTTTTTATAAATCACAACCTTTGTGTGGGAAGTGGCGTACGCAGATTTTCAGCCCCGTTGCGTACACCACGTTTATAAATGAGACCCCTGGTCTGTTTGATCTTGCTGGGCTGACTGATCACCAAAGCCCTCTGAACTCTCCTGCTGAATTCTGTGGAGAAAACATCAAGTTAAGGGACATTATATGACTCAAATCTGCACACAGCTTACTAAAGGTGTTCTCCATCGTATTGAGAAAGCAGTCGCGGTGTGGTCAAAACTTCCAGACAGACAGGAAGTGTTCTCTTCGCTCTTTTGACTGTCTGACAGGCTGGAAATTGTAAGGCGAGGCAACTTTATTTCTATTGCACATTTCAGCAACAAGGCAATTCAAAGTGCTTTACAAAAAACATTAAAGAGCATTTAAAAAGAGATAAAAAAAAAGCTAAAATAGAATAAGATACAAATACAAGTTTCAATGAAGTGTAAGAAATTAATAATAATTTGATTTGCTAATTTGTAGGGATGGGTTTGGGAGGGGAGAAGGAGGTGTTTTTTTGTGTGGTCTGTAAAATCTCTAAATAAATAAAAAGAGGGTCTAAGTAAATAGGATGAATAGGTTTAGAATTATTTTTACACAAAACAACCCAAGAAGGGCGCAGGAAGGACAAAAGGACAACGGGGCTAGGGAACTGAAGAAGGAGGGCAGCAGGGAACTGGAGACAGTGGAGCTTGGGGACAGAAAGGCTGTGGTCAGCTAAGCCCGTGGTCCAGGACCATGAACCACCGCGAACGTGGAAACCCTTAGACGGCCGAACAGGATGACGAGGATTCTCAGGCGGCCGGCAGCGAAGGTGAAACCCCTCTGGTGGCGGAAAAGGTTGGCGAAGGCGGATCCCCTCAGGAGACCGAGCAGGACCGCGAAGGCTGTGTCCCTCGGGAGGACGGACAGGTCTGCGAAGATTCTCTGGAGGTCTGCGCCGAAGACGAAAACCCTCTGGAGGCCGTCGGCGAAGGCAGAATCCCTCTGGAGGCCGGCAGAATCACTCTGGAGGCCGGCGGCGAAGGCAGAATCCTTCTGGAGGCCGGCAGCAAAGGCAAAAACCCTCTGGAGACCATCGGCGACGAAAGCGATACCCCTCTGGCGGCCAAGCACGAAGGCAGAATCCTTCTGGTGGCCGTCGGCGATATCCCTCTGGAGGCCGAGCAGGACTGCGGAGGTGGAGCACCTCTAGAGGCTGAACATGACGGTGAAGGCAGAACCTCTCAGACTGCCGAGCAGGACGTGGAGGACTCTTAGGAGGCCGTCTGCGAAGGCAAATCCCCTCTGAAGGCCGACCAGGCGGCGGCGAAGGCAGAATCCTTCTGGAGGCCGGCGGTGAAGGCGATACCCCTCTGGCGGCGAAGGCAATACCCCTCTGGCGGCCGGCGGCGAAGGCGATATCCCTCTGACGGCGGGCAGCGAAGGCGATACCCCTCTGGAAGCCAGGCAGGCCGGTGAAGGCTGACTTCCTCTGGAGGCCAGGCAGGCCGAGCAGGTGAAGGAGCAGCTGGGCTGGAGCCAGGCGACGAGTCAGCTGTGCTGAAGACAGGTGACGGGTCAGCTGAGCTGGAGCCAGGCGACGGGTGTGCTGAAGACAGGCGACGGGTCAGCTGTGCTGAAGACAGGCGACGGGTCAGCTGTGCTGAAGACAGGCGACGGGTCAGCTGGGCCAGAGTCCGCCAACAAGGCAATAGGAACAGGAGTCACAGTACAAACAAACGTTTACACACACTTCATACCCAAACCATGTTCACAGTTCACATAACACAACAGTATAAATAACATTATGCACATAACAGGATTTACACATACCATTAATGAAGCCTAAGCTCCCAAGAGAAAGCAACTGCTTCACGCTGCCAGGTAATCAGCGTCCAGCAAACATTACCCTCCAGCTGAGCTTGACACTTCCTTATGCTGTCATCAGCAGCCACACCCGTAGCGGCAACGCCTTACATTAAGATTATTTTTTGGGGCTTTTTCCTTTATTTGAAAGTGACAGTGGATAGACAGGAAAGGTTGGAGAGAGATGGGGATGCCACGCATCAAAGGGCTACAGGTTGGACTTGAACCGGGACCGCTGCAGAGGACTCAGCCTACATGGGGCGCACGATCTTACTGGGTAAGCTAGAGGTCGCCCCCTTCTGATTAGTTTTAGTGACAAATGAAAGGATTATCCAAATGAAAGTGTGTTGGTAAGATGTTGTTCCACCACAAGCCTCCAGAACAGCTTTGGTTATAGATTCTCACTACTCTGACTTACTTATCGCTCAAGTGTAGAACTCTACTGGAAGGATGACCAATTGTTCATAAGATACTCCCTCATTTAGTGTGTTTAGATGATGGTGGTGGAGAGCAGAGCACTGCACTGTAAACCCAGATTTTGATTCAACTCAAAAGATTGAGTTCATATTACTTAAATGTGTCTAATTTATTGACATCACTTGTTAATTCTGATTAAGATGAACTTTTTCATGTCCTTTCTTATTGTAATTGTGTTTTTAAGTTTAATCAATAGTTTCTACTCAAACAAACTGAGTTTGTATTACTTAAACATTTGTCATTTCTTTACATTAATTATGAATTCTGAGTAAACTGTACTTTTAATGGCCTTCCTTATTGTAATTATGTGTTTGAGTTCAAACAACTCAATATCATCAAGTTTTGCCTAGCAACGCATTGACGTCACCCATGCAACCACCAAAAATCTAGTTTATACCAGTTTTGACAGAGTGGCATTGATGACAGAACAGAGACGGAACAGAACAAAGACAAAGCTGTATTGGAATTTTCGACAACTGACGTTCTAGCAAGCAAGTTGTTTGACCCACGTTTGAAGCCTTCGGTGAATGAACCGAGTTCAGCCACAAAACGGTAAGTTGGAACATGGCACTAGTTGCATGCCGTTGCAGTCCTGACTGCTAGCTGAGGTAACTTAGCTTGCAGTATATCACGAAAATGAGTAAACATCTCACATTTTTACAAATATTTTATTATATATTTTCATGAGGACAACACTATAGAAATGAAACTTTGATATACAGATATATATATGATAGATATATAGACTACTTTCAGTTATATCATAGTTTCATTTCTATAGTACTGTAGTTATTTAAAAAAAAAGCGAAAAAAAACAAACAAAACAAACGTAGCTAGTTATTAACAAGCTAGCAAGGTAGCTAACCAGCTAACTCTGCCTCACACTCTCTTAGCTAACGTATGTGTTCACTGGTAACGTTAGCTAGCGCAAGTAACGGAAATTATATGTCGCTCCCAGACAGCTAATGCAAGTTAAAAATCATAATTCATAATGCATAAAAACATCACATCATGGTGTCAACTCATTTGAACCTGAACATGTTTTGTTTTTACATGTTTCAGGTGTGTCTGGAGTTCAGCTGGGTGGTTGGTAGGAGCCTGAGACAGGAGTTCTATGAGGCCCTTGACCATTATAGTCCCAGGCTCATGGAAATCTTCAAGGCAAAGAGGGGCCTCACAGGGCAGGTCTTGGCTAACCCGATGCGACAAAAAAAGGTTAGTTGATTTTCAACTCTATATTTACGTCTTAGATCAGATAGTCTGATACTTAATTGAGCTTGAAAGAACACACATGGTGTAAATAAATGTCTGGTAATGTGAGATATCCTGTTGGTAGACGCTTTCTTCTCTTTAACTTTGAGTAGCCTATGTGTAATGGAGTTGAATTGACTAAACCAACTCCTCAGAGTAATTACTTGCCACCCATTACATTAGTTTGCCAGGTTTTGCTAACTGATCTGTAAATGAGGTATGCAAATAACTACTTGTATGCATAATGTCAAGAACACTGTGTGTGAGTTAACAGGTGGGTGCAGTACGTAAATGGCTCTGCTGTGTATTATTGATTATATGTGTGCACATAGTGTTCAGGGTAACATATGGGACCCTATTTTAAGGGTGTAAGCTCTCTGCTCCCTCAATCCACCAGGCTTAGGATGTGACAGAAGTCAGATGCCTCGTCCTCACGGGGCTTCCTGCCATTCTTAGTGACGATCCATCCACCTTCTTCAAGGCCTGCTTTGTAAGCAACTTTGATTTTTCTCTACCTCCCCTCCCTTGCTCCCCCTGTTCTCTACCTCCCCTCCTCTCTCCCTACCATACATTTTAAGGTGTGCATGTGTTAATAGTTTCTTTTTTATTGTTATTGTTGTTTGAAAAAAAATTTGTGGATGCTTCTTGCAACTGTCCTGAGTGATTTTCTGTAGCGGCCGCTGCACTGGGCAGTGGGTGGACACTGGATAGGACAGACATGTGGGCTGTGTACCTATATAGGGTGTTTGTAGCACTATGTTGTCATGTTGATGTAATCATGCCCGGTTCCTTTTTTCAGGACGTTGATGATGAAGAAGGTTCGTACAATGATGTGCCAGTGGGGATCCTCTGCCATGAACAGGAAAACATCACTCCACACACGCAGTCCCTTCACCACAATGCATCCTCAGTGGGAATCATCTTGGAGGGAAACATTGTGATGGATGTTGAGAGCCTGCCCCAGGCCATGTACATTGTCTTCGGACTTACCTATGCACTGCATCTCAACTACCCAAAGTACATGAAGAACACTTTTGATTGTACTTCTGAAGGTGTAGGGGAGAGTATGGGCTCTCCATACAGGTATCTGCTCTGTTATTTTTTTCACCCTCCCGTTCTTTCTTCTTTCATTCTCACACGCTTTTTTGTTTTTCCATGTATACATTTGGTATTTGTAAATGTTAAGATGCCAGTGTTCAGCAGGGCTGAGTTTTATCTTGCCAGTTTGTCAACCAAATTTGAAGAGGCGCAGTACAATATTGTAATGATTGGAGGTAAAGAGGAAGAGATTTTTTTCTTTTCATGCCATCACTGAGGAAACTACATACTAGAAGCCTATTAGGCCATGGCTTTGTTTCTTTTCTTGCTGAAAAAAAATACATGTTCAATAAAAAAAATTGGATCAGTGTAATGTTGCAGTTGTATGTATGTATTTTACACGGCTCTATTGATTGAAAGACATATTTTGAGTTTCAGGAAATAAAAAGTTAAGTTGGGTCAGTTAGAATATACAATTTAGTTAAATTGGTAATGGAGTAATGCTTACTTAACAAGCTGAGTTAAATAAATGGGCAGGGAATGATTGTTTAAACTAAGTATCTTCAGTTACTGTAACACAGTTATTAGTACATTCAACTTAAATGTTCTATTCCATTCCATTATGGGCTCAAGTACATTGAACGTAGTCCACTTCACTTATTCAACTAATGCTTCATTACTTAAAAATTTTAAGGCAACGAGTTACCTTGATTTTTTTAAGTAGATTCTACTTATCCGGGTTTACAGTGTGTCAACACATTGTGTCAAAATTTCCCATACTGTAGGTATTCAGTTGAGATGTGAGCTTGTATTTATCAAACCAACAAGTGTAAATAATCATCAATCAACATCATAGACTGTATTAAATAGGAATATACTTTTAAGAGCTATCACATTTATTAAGTGACTTTAGGAGCAGCTATCTACTGATCACATGATTAATCACATGTATGTTCAACAGGGAAGAAACAGCCAGTTAGAAGGAAGGAACTACTAATATCATTCTTTAAAGGGGTGATAGAATGCAAAACCGATTTTACCCTGTCATAGTTGAATAACGACAGTTCGGTGGGTAAATAGGACATACATAGAAGCTCAAAGTCCCACTGACACCCCTTTGCTATGAAAATTTCATATTTTGAAACTGCCGCTGAAAACGGGCGAATCCCAACAAAGCTGGAAGTTGACGTCAACCTCCCAAAAACCGAAACCTTTGTCAGCCCATGGGTGTATTAAGAGAACGGTCACGCCCCAACATTTACATAGGCTACACAACTGACCTGAGATCAGGTAGTCTTCCGAATCTAGGTCGCGCAGATCTCTGCTATTCCATTACAAAATTCACTTCTGAAACTTTTTTATGCGAGAAATCAACTATGTAAGGCTCAAATATGGGCCATTTTACGAAAATGGATGGCTAATTGCAAATTTTGTCCAACTGTGTGTCAGAATTCAGCGCCGGTGCTGCTTGTGTTGCTGCCTCGCCGCCCGACCTGCCTTCCTTCACACACCCCGGCCTGCTCTGAGGTACTTGGAGTTCTGTCACGACTGGCAGCCTGGCACTCCATACCCGCGCAAAGTCACCGGTTTTTGGATAATGGACTACTAAACGCTGGTGCTCTGACAGAGCTCCAGGGCCTGCGGCTCCCCTCTTCCTACTAGCTAAATGCCCGGGGTGTGTGAGTGAGAGCACGGTCAGCGAGCTTGTTACGCCAGCAATCTCTTACCACAGGTTCCAGTTAATCTTTTAATGTGTGTAATTATAATGTGTTGAGTTATTTAAACAAACGATTGGGGAAATAAACGCCGCTTATCCAAGAGTCTCATTGATAGAGCCTGCGGCTGGATGTAGCTCTATCAATGAGAGCTAGCTAGCCTCCTCTTAGAATTCCTCTGTAATTCACAAATATTCATTAACTTGAAATCGGACACCGTTGTTAGCTTTATAAAACCTTTAGGGAGATGTTGTATAAGTGGCGTGACGAAATTCAAACTGTAAATATACTGAAATTAAGGCGAAAAGGAAGCTAACTATGTGTGATTTGTAGCTAGGATTGAAGGGACAGTCACAGCTAACGAAACACCTAGTCTTCACAAATATTCATTAACTTGAAATCGGACACCCTTGTTAGCTTTATAAGACATATAGCTAGATTTTGTGTAAGTGGCGTGACGAAATTCAAACTGTAAATATAATCGAATTAAGGTGAAAAGGAAGCTAACTATCCGTTGTTTGTAGCTACACATAGCTAGGATTGAAGGGACAGTCGCAGCTAACGAAACACTTTGTCTTCACAAATATTCATTAACTTGAAATCGGACACCGTTGTTAGCTTTATAAGACATATAGTTAGATGTTGTGTAAGTGGCGTGACGAAATTCAAACTGTAAATATAATCGAATTAAGGCGAAAAGGAAGCTAACTATCCGTGGTTTGTAGCTACACATAGCTAGGATTGAAGGGACAGTCGCAGCTAACGAAACACTTTGTCTTCACAAATATTCATTAACTTGAAATCGGACACCGTTGTTAGCTTTATAAGACATTTAGTTAGATTTTGTATAAGTGGCGTGACATGTGTGTAACATGTGGTAACAGATTGCTGGTGTAACAAGCTCGCTGACGGCGCTCTCACTCTCACACAACGGGCCATTTAGCTAGCAGGAAGAGGGGAGTTGAAGGTCCTGGAGCTCTGTCAGGGCAGCGGTGTTGGTAGTCCCTGCTGTGGGCTGCAGCCGTGACCGAGCTCCAAGTACCTCATAGCACGCCGGGGTCTCTGAAGGAAGGCAGGCTGGGCAGCGAGGCAGCACCGGCGGCTGAACTCCGACACACAGTCCTACCACATTTGCAATTAGCCATCAATTTTCTAAAAACGGCCCATATTTGAGCTTTATATAGTTGATTTCTCGCTTAAAAAAGTATCAGAAGTGAATTTAATAACGAAATAGCCCGATAAACAATGTATAACTTTGCAGTGTCTGAAATATGAGAGTCTCCCATGTGTTTCTATGTAGTTTTCTCAAACCAATCAGCGCGTAGCTCATTCTGAATATTCATGAGCATACCATATTTGGAAGAAAAGCTCTCGTTCCAAATAGAGCCATATTCACAGGGTAGTTAAGGGCCTAATAAAATATCATTCGGGCAATTTTCAGCCCAACCAATGTTACATACCCCATTAGGAGACCTTAAGGAACAGTGTAAAATACCCTATATAATCATTCTATCACCCCTTTAAACAAATACTTGCATTTTTATAGTGATATGCTAATCTGCAAATGCCTATTTATATTCTTTAAATGCTTAGAAAAAGTTCCTTTTATTTTTATTAAATCTTGTGATTGATTTAAAAAAATTGATTAAACTATTGGGAACTGGTTCAAATGGAAAGAAAGGAAAGCCAAATTTGAGCAGAGAGAAAATTAAGTTAGATGAGGTAAAATCAGAGTAAAAACTTGTGGAAGTGCATTGAAAATAATAGTTAACAAAATCAGTGCCAACTTTGTTATTGCAATTTACCCCCTGAGGAATCAAAAAAAAAATGTGAATACAGATTATTATTTTAAGTGTCTGACAACATTATGGAAAAGATCCTTACAGAGATTGTTACAAAGTAAAATTATTTCGTTTAGCTTGAAACAGCCTCGAAATCACTATTGCCAAACTCTCCAGACTGCATTTAAATAACCAATACTTTTAGCGTGTATAGAGCCAGTATTTCACATGTATAGTGGACAGAGAAACCAAATGGCTTCTGATTATTTTATTTTGTTTCTGTTGATTTCGAATGTAGTCTGTTTGATGATGATAAAGTTACTGTTTATTTAAATGGAGTGTGGTGGGATTGGTAAAAAAAAAGACTGGAGATTGCTAATGCCAAAATATATCTTAGTAAAGTGGCAATAAAAAGTTACTTCTTGCTGGGGCAGCACTTAAACATCTAACTCTGCTTGACCTGGCCTTATATCTAGCCTTCATTCTATCTGCTCAGGACATTTTATTAAATTTTTATTGACAAAATGCAGTATTCAAAGAATAAGGTAAACAGAAATAGCACATATACATCAAGAGTACACACTCATAAAGAGTTAAATAAAAAGCATACAAAATAATACAAACGATAAAATAACAGAATCATTACATAGAAAAAATAAAAAGAGCTACATGTAAAGATAAATTTACAACTAGCCAGAGGTTTCAGGGAAAAAAAGCTCTACAGTTTCAACAATGTTAATACTTTTTATGTTATTCAACGATCTAAGTGACTTCAGTAGAGATTTAAGTTCGATGAGAAACGGTACAAAATTAGGAAATTAATTAGAAAATGTCTGCTTGTGAATACAAAATGTAGCATACAGATTGATGAAATTAAATAGATACTCAAGAGCACCATTTCCTGAATTATCGTAGAAACGCATGATGTCTTTAAGGTTAAAGGAGTAGACAAAGTTGGTGGGTTCAAAAAGGTAAGAGTCCAAATCTTTCCAAAATCTTTTGGTTATTTCACAATAAAAAAAAGTGAGATATTGTTTCAATTTTCTGTTTACAAAATGTACAGGAAGAGTCAATGTCAGTCTGCTTAGGATTTAATTCTTAGAATAAGAGCAAAATTACATCATCCTCATCCAGAGCCTGAGGCATTTGCATTTTCCAATTCTATATTCAGAAATTTCCTGGAATCTGTGACGATTGATGTGATGTGATGATTTGGTTTAGTGAATAATAATTTGTATATAGCTCAGTGCTGATTGCAATGGTAACACTTTATAATAATGGTACACGATTTATCGTGGATGAAGTCATGCATGAAAAAGCATGCATTCATTCATGTAGTACATGATGATCTATCAGTAATGTACAAGGATTAAAAGTATCTCATGCATGACTTAATGCAGAAACAATACGTTAATTAATGCATCAATTAAGGTATATGAATCATCATGATTTCTGATGTATTTAAAGTGATGGTTTGGAGTAATTTCACCCTAGGGTCCTTTGCACCATGACCTCGAGCCAAACACCACCCCAGAAGCTTTTTTCACCTGGGTTGAACATTGGGAGAGTTAGCATAGAGTAGCGTTATCAGCTGAATAGCTTAGCGCAGGCGCTAATGGATCCACATTTGTATCTCGTAAGTTACCCCACTAATAATGCCCGAAATGATACCAAACTTCTACACTAGTACAAATATTTTATGTACTCATAAAACGATGGATTGGAAACCATCACTTTAATGATGCTCATATCTTCTTCAACAAAACTGATCAGTCACAGCAGTGTACATATATTCTAAAATTTTTTAATCATGATTAACTAAACATTACATCTTCATTAGTTCATCATGTTTGTGGCCCTTCAAATAAAGTGCTGACCTGGTCCGTCTTTAACATTTATACAATGTGATATATTTAATGGTGGAATAAAATTAAATGTATTAAGAAATAAAGGAGTGGGTTGGCAAAATGATACTAAGGTCATCGCATTGACACAAAATACAGGATACTGCAGATGCATTTTTATATTTGTTATATTCACAACAACATAAGTCATTTAAACAGTAATGTCTGAGAACAATGCTCAGCCAAGCAGTATATTTATGATAATTATGATAATTTTACTTTTTACTAACTTCTAAATGTCTGAACACAAGAAATGTCTTGACATTTATTTTTATTTGTGGTGTCACAAAGATTGGGGCATATGCCACCATTATTAATGTTAAAGATGGAGCAGGTCAGCACTTTATTTAAAGGGCCACCAACATGAAGAAGTCATGTTTAGTTAATCACGATTGCAACACTACAATTCAGTTTCTTTAAACTGTCACTTTAACTACAGATTTATTAAATAAATTATCAACCGAGACAATTTTTTTGCACAATAACATGTTTTATTTGATGTATTTTACTTTGTTTTACAACATGGAACATTTAGCAACAGTGTGTTGGGGTCAACGATCAGGAGCAGTGTGAAGTTTTCCTTGGGCTCACTGCACCTTCCTCACTGGAAGTCTTGTCTGCTCCACCCACCTCTCTGCCAGCTGTCTTTTACGCTGGAAAGTGACAGTAAAATACTGGTGAGGTATGTTGTTCAACTGATGAAGAGTAACCACAGTAGGCCATTGTGTATTCCTAAAACCTGCACCAGATAAGAATGAGTAAAATCCATCTAGCTGACTGAAAAAGGGCTGCATCAGAGGAAACATCTGTCCCTGATGATACACTGAGATATTTTGCTTTCTGTTGTGGCAACAGGTTTACTTTAAAAAGCTACGCAAGTTTCCTCTCAGTGGTTCCTGCAGCACCCCTAAGGGTGGAGTCAGGTGTATAGAAAGTTTGCTACCAACACAAATGTTTGTTATGACATAAAGGTTTTTTGCTAAATGTTAAAGGTACAACTGCTAGCAGGGCTGGACTGGGACAAAAAATCGGCCCTGGCATTTTTGGCCCAGGCAGCCCACACCAACCGTGATTGGTCAGACACATTCCCTGCAGACAGTCCTCTTAAAATATGTGTGCATTCTATTATATGAGTTGCCTAGTGTTTAGCGTTCATGTGATCGTTTTGGATCCTTCAAGAGGGTTCTCAAGACTTATCTGTTGCTCTTACACTTAAATAATTCATTCATTCTTAGAGTTATGATTTCTATATTAATGGTATTTTTATTATTTTTTGATATTGTATTGCCATTATTGTTATTATTACTATTTTGCTTAATATTGGCTTAGCAATTTTAAAAACTGTTTACTGTTAATTTTAACTATTGTAAGATTCATATTTTGTCGCTTTGGACACAAGTGTCTGCTAAATACTATAACCATAACTATAACCCTTCCCAAAAGCTACAGTAAAGCTGAGAGTAGTGTATGCCCTGGAAAAGAGCACCAATAAAAGAGAAGCTAATTAAGCCATTCAAGGAACACTGATGCTTGTATCATCCCTGACTTTATAGATCACACAGACTTTTCAGCTACCCAACAGGCTAACCGCTAGCATTTTCAATGTAAGCTTAAACAGTTAGGTTACCTGACAGCCACTAACTTTAATGTTACAGCCAAACTGCTTATTATCGTTATGACGTGACACACATGCACATGCACGCACACACACACACACACACACACACACACACACACACACACACACACACACAAAAAAAAAAAAAAAAAAACAAAGCCTCCCTCCCTTCCTGACAGTTAATTTGCCTACTCCTTACAACATCGTTATCTAGCCTACTCTCTCTTCCATCTTTTCCTCACTCGCTCCCATGGCCCTGTCATGGTCACTCTCCTCCTCCTCAGCTTCTTCCCTGTTATGATGCTGTTTCTGCTTCTCTGTATAGCCAGCCACCTCTCCTCCTCCTCTACTTCAGGTAATGCTGATGTTCAGGGCTGTACTGGGACTGAAATTCAGCCCGGGACTTTAAGATGGAGAGGCCTTTTACGCGAGTGTCCTTGGTGCACGAGCAGAAGGATTTTTTGCAGTTATTTTAATTCTAATAGTGTTTTTATGGTATAAAGAGAATCAGATTACGCTGAAGACCTTGAAGAAACTTTAGAATGACACCTGCCTCCTCGGGTTGTATAAGCAAGTCACCACTGCACTGAACACAACCAGGTCAGCAAAACAGTATACTGCTATACCAGCATGTCATGTGCACAGTCTGTTAGAGTGATCAAATAGTTACAAATACTCACACTCATATACTCAAAAACTACAATGCACTTCAGAGTATGAAAGAAAAAAAAACAACAACGTGTTGACCACCAGCCGGTTCGGCCTGAAATGGACCGGCCATTCGGGATTGTTCCCGGTTTTCCCGATGGCCAATCCGCCCCTGCTGATGTTGAAGCAGCTACTACAGCCCCAAACATGTCAGAAATGTTAGCACATTTTGAGGAATCCGCCTGTAGATTCTTAATCTTTTTCTCCTGTAATTTCTCTGTACCTCCCTTGCACTTTGGTGGTCGTTTGTCCATTTTAACGTGAATGCTAAACTTCCAGGATAACTATTTCAGCTTCGTGTCTCAGGGTCGTGAAGCGTGGCCATAGTGGGATTCGTAAATTTGTGGCCCGGAGTGGGGAAGGAGTTTCCTGGATTTGATTGGGTCAGGCCAGTGCCAATAAAGAAAATTAACCAATGGGCCGCTGTGAGTTCTTTATGGGCCGGCCTGGCCAAAAAATACAAAAAGGCCTATTTATATCGGCGATTCGGCCCAAAAGTGCGTCGGCCCACCGGGAAAATGCCCGGTGTGCCAGATGGCCAGTCGAGTCCTGACTGCTAGTGACCCACAACTACAAGTTCACAACACATTCTTTGCTAAAAGGAGCTGCAGCATTCATTTATCTGTGCTATGTGCATTCTAAAGCTAAAGCAGACAAATAGTGTAATGTACAAATTGATTAATATCAATAGTGCAGTTTAAAAATTACTAAGTAAAATACACTGTAAACCTTGGATTGTTGTTGTGATGTAGCTAAAATCTCACATTATCTTACTGTTTTAATTTTAATGTTATACAGGATCAAACTGTAAATGGTAATGCATTCTGGGAGAAAAGAATAGTACAGCACTATATGTGAATGTTACAGATTACAGGTATTTATTGTTAATACCAATGCATCTTGGGAAAATAAAGGAAAAGGCGGGAATTGCACTGCAGCCAGTATATTAGTGTAAATTCAAATAATACAGTAAGAAACTGTATGTCTATTTACAGTAAAATGCCTTAAAATATAAAAACAGTATGCAAACTATAAATAAACAGTAGTTTACTGGCTAAGCTGCTGCCAGTATAATACTGTAGATTTACGGTGAAATATATCAGTTATGGACCATGAAAATAAGCAGCAAAATGTCCTTACAGAATCAAAAGTAAAAGTAATTATTATGCTTGCCCCGTTTTCAGAGTGCATGTAGGATATATATATATATATATATATAGCCTACATGCACATATATATTTGCATACTACTGATATAAACGGTATTTTATTTTGTAGCTATTCAAATTGGAACTCATTTTAACTACTCCATATATTATTAGGATATTTAGGAATATCACAGTTCACATCCTATTTATTTAAGTGGATTATAGGTTTTGTATTTAACATCTCAATTGTCAAAGTAACTAGTAACTATAGCTGTCAATTAAATGTAGTGAAGTATAATACAATATTTCTCTCTGAAAGGTAGTGGAGTAACAGTATGAAGTAGCATAAAATGGAAGTCCTCAAGTAAAATACTATTACCTCAAAAGTACAGTAAATGAGTTACTTTCCACCATGGTCTTTGGTGTGACGTAGTCTCTAATTTGGACTAATCCATAACTTGAAGGCTTAATTATGTTGCCTTTACAACATTTCTGGGAAATTAAATTCTCAAAGGTTAAACAGATACTTTTCGTTTCCCTCTGGGGCTGCAGACGTGTACAGTTGACTTCTGCTGCCTTGTAAGGTAATGTGCTTTATCTCATCAGCAAAATTGTGGTAATATGTTACCTTTTGGTAGGACGTTTTTCTCAAAGTATCCCGGCATGTTCATGTTGCCAGCTGGCCGGTACTGCCCAACCACAAATACCTTGTGGCCATCAGTGGCCATGCCCACGCCCAGTTCTTTGCTGTCTTTCCACACCACCTGAGTAAAATGACCTGCAGGAGGAAACACAGCAGATAATAAATAAAGACCAGTCAAAGGTTTAGACATACTTTCCCATTTACTTGAGTGTCCAAAACTTTTGGCTGGTACTGTACATATTTTAGGGATGCAGATATATGCGTGTATGTAACAATATATTTGTAATGATTCACACATTTGAAATGTATTTCTATTTACAAACTTCTTAGAACTCATCATGATGTGGGTTGAGTTTTACCAGTATTGCTGTTGAATCCAGGGCAGCTCCAGTTGTAATCCTTGATCTCACTGTACCACGAATCTACAGCTTCTTTCCCTAAAACATGGAGGAGACAAAAATGAATGAAAATAATATGAACATTTAAATTGGTAGTTGAAGTTTGAGCTTCATAGCCTAAACAGAGTTACTCTAAAGGCAGATAGTTTGATTTGAACTGCAGTTGGTGAAGGACAGTTTAGCCCAGGGGTGTCAAACAAACGGCCCGTGGGCCAGAACCGGCCAGCCAAAGGGTCCAATCAGGCCCACTGGATGACTTTGCAAAGTGTGAAAATTGCAGAGAAGTAATTAATTCCAATTCCAAATTCACCACTTTAATCACAGAGAATAGAATATCTCGAAATATTACCCCTGTCTCTTATGGAGGAAATATTTATTCATAATTTAAATTGAAAGTCCAAAGAGAAAACAAAGCGAGATCAAATTAAAAATATTTTTTTTTTTAAAGCGAGATCAAATTAAAAATATATATATTTTTTTTAATTTTCCATTTGGCTTTGGCTTTTGAATTTAATATTTGGCTTTTGAATTTCAATTTAACATTGGCTTTTAATTTTCATTTAATATTTGGCTTTTGAATTTCAATTTAACATTGGCGTTTAATTTTCATTTAAAGGGGTGATAGAATGATTATATAGGGTATTTCACACTGTTCCTTATGGTCTCCTAATGGGGTATGTAACATTGGTTGCGCTGAAAATGGCCTGGTTGATATTTTATTGGCCCTTATGCATCCCTGTGTTTTGGCCCTATTTGTAACAAGAGCTTTTCTTCCAAATATGGTATGGTCATGAATATTTAGATGAGCTGCACGCTGATTGGTTGAGCGACTTGCCATACGCACACATTAGAGACGCGCGCTGATTGGTTGAGCGAATCCCCAATACACATACATTAGAGAAGCGACAGAATCTCATATTCCAGACACTGCAATGTTTCATTACCAAATTCACTTCTGAGACTTTTTTAAGCGAGAAATCAACTATATAAAGCTGAAATATGGGCATTACAAAAATTGATGGCTAATTGCAAATTTGGTAAGACATGTCGGTCTTACAAAGCTTAGCTAACACTTGTCCGATTTCGGATTTAAATTGAATGTATTTTTGTGAATGTCAGAGTTAGGAGGAGGCTAGCTAGCTCTCATTGATGGACTCCATCTCACCGCGTCTCTATCAATGAGACTCGCGGACAAGAGGCGTTTATTTCCCTGATTGTTTGTTTAAATAAGTCAACACACATACCCATTATAAGATTTACTGGAACCTGCGGGCTGCGGTAAAAGATTGTGGCCGTAACAAGCTCGCTGACAATGCGGTCAAGTCGGCGATGTAGCAACCCAGGCAGCACCAACACCGGCACTAAACTCCGACACACAGTCGGAGAAAATTTGCAATTAGCCATCCATTTTCGTAAAGCGGCCCATATTTGAGCTATATATGGTTGATTTCTCGCATAAAAAAGTTTCAGAAGTGAATTTTGTAATGGAATAGCAGAGATCTGCGTGACCTAGCTAGATTCAGAAAACTACCTGATCTCAGGTCAGTTGTGTAGCCTATGTAAATGTTGGGGCGTGACCGTTCTCTTAATACACCCATGGGCTGACAAAGGTTCCGGTTTTTGGGAGGTTGACGTCAACTTCCAGCTTTGTTGAGATTCGCCCGTTTTCAGCGGCAGTTTCAAAATATGAGATTTTCATAGTAAAGGGGTGTCAATGGGATTTTGAGCTTCTATGTATGTCCTATTTACCCACCAAACTGTCGTTATTCAACTATGACAGGGTAAAATCGGTTTTGCATTCTATCACCCCTTTAACATTTGGCTTTTGAATTTCAATTTAACCGTGGATTTTCATTTGGATTTAATATTTAGCTTTTTAATTTCCATTTAACATTGCCTTTTCGTTTGGACTTGACACATGTCAATGTAAAGGAGGAGGCGTGGCCCAAAGGCTGGTGGGAGGGTCTGAAACGAAAGGGGTGCAGAGGCACCTTATGAGCAGCAGGGGGATCTGTCTGCAGCTTCACAACCAGGCTGGCTTGGCCTCTTATTTCACATGATAGAAAATGATGATGTAGGCTAAACACCAACGACATTTCATGCAACAACAGTGAAGTTTTCATGTAGTTACTATAATTGGGCCCATGTTAGTGAGGACTAGATTAGGACTGTATTTAAAGCTGATTCTGGTTCCCAGCTTCGCCCCAGGTGTGTCTGTTTAAAACACGACTCAGACAACTTCTCTCTTTTGAGGATATATTTAATTAAGCAACAGTAGAAACATGGGTAGCTCCGCTACGTGTCTTTGTGTGTGGTCAGATCACGAGGACGCACACACACACACGCACAATCTCAACTGGATAGTCATCGTCCGAACTGCAACCTCTCCTTTTTCTTTCTCTCACTTTTTTCTCCGGGTGGTGCGTGCGGTGTGAGGTGCGTGTCCGCGCTAACATGTAGCCTACTCACAACAATCACTCCTGATTGACGGCCTTTTGTACACGCTGACGAGAAAAAGTTTCAGATCTTTCTGGAGTGGTTTACTGGTCTGGCCCACTTCAGATAAGATTAGGGGGATGTGGCCCATGAACTAAAATGAGTTTGACACCCCTCCGTTCAGCTGCTATCGCAAAGTAGCGATTAAAAAAAAAAAATTATATAAATGGCTACATTATTTCTTTAAATTACAGGTGGGTGGTAATTGGTAAAACATAGTGTAACACTAGAATAAGTACAGAAGAGTGATACATTCATAGAACTGAGTCAGGAATGGCTTAGTCTATATCCACGATGTTCAACTTCCAGGATTGCTCTCATTCTGCTGGAAATTCGGCCAGATGTCACTTTTTTCAGATGTCCATTTTCAGATGCTCCGCTACCTTCCACTTTCTTTGTATTGTAATTTTAAACTTCAGTCGATTTATGAGGACTATGGTTCAGGCATGAAAACGGGTCAGGGGTGAAAAAGGTGAGAAGGATATTACCCCTCTAGCAGGGTCCGGGGGCATGCTCCCCCGGAAGAAAATTTTAAATATTCCATATTTTAAAGCATCAATCTGATGCATTTTGAGATGCATTTTTTTGCCAACCAGCAGTGTAATATTAATATAGTTAATTTGACTGGAAAAACAGTTAAAGTCCTTCTGACTTTACACAATAAGGAAAGTCATAATTTTTAAAAACTAAAAAGTTTGGGATAAATTTTTACTTCTTCCAACCATATGTTAAATTAAGAGTCACTGTGGATTTACATATTGCAATAATATCATAATCCTACAATGAATCATTGTGAAAACTAAACGTTTATTACTTTGGCCAGGTCATCATCAAAAAAGCGAATTAGTACATTCATGATTTTGTCCATGTTGATATTAGCTGCTTTATTTACATTTATTAAAAACGTCGCATTGTTTATCTTTTAGTATAGCTAGACGTCTAAACTCTGGGACAAGGCCGTTATGTTTAAATACCTGCCATGCTGATTCCAAACAGACAGCTTTGTCAAGGCAGTTTGGGCTTCAGATAGCTTTTACACAGTGGCCATCGTTAATGACAAATCATGTTCCGCTATCAATGTGCACACACATATTGTTTGTATCACGGTCGGTCAGTGAAGGCACAGTCGCAGTCGCAACGGTAGCGGTCGTTGCCGGTAACGTACTCCTATTACAGAGTGCACAGACCAAAGCTTTGTGACTAGCAAGCACTTTCTTACCGCTGCTGCCGTACAGTATCTTCCTTCAACATGAGCTGCCCGTCTCCACCCTTTTCCTTTTGTCCTCCATTCATGCCCAGCGCCATTTGTTTTAACTACTTTCTCAACTAAAGCTGCCTGTATCTACATGCTCCAAGTTTGATAAACTTTGCCTCCATTTTTTTTAGCCGCTCTACCACGGAGACCACACCGGCACCGCACTCTCACATTTCGGCAAAGACCCGCCCTACTTTGCACCTGATTGGCTAGAACTCATTTCATTGGTAGGTGGAAGTTCGATGATTGGTTAAATCCAGCGCATCAAAACAAATCCCATGTGGACTTTTTAATTTATTTATTTTTCTAAAATAGTCATACGCCAGAAATCGAGCACCAGGCCCGAGTACTTAACCCTCCCACCCCCCCCTAAACATTTTCTCATCGAATCTACACGATTCAGTAGGTCACCTATTTTGGTTTCAAAATGGCAGGGTAAATCCAGACAGCTAGCTAGTTTATCTGCCCAATCTGAGTTTTCTGTTGCACCACTGAAACAACTTTTGAATGTACACGTTCCACCAAAACAAGTTCCTTCCCGAGGCTATTTTGCAGCGGCAACGTGGCTCCGCTTGGCGCTTACCACCGCCCAAGATGATTATGATTGGTTTAAAGAAAACGCTAACAAACCAGAGCACGTTTTTCTCCCATCCCGGATTGCTATGTGGACTAGAAAGACCTTCCTCCGCAGCGCTGTGGAGGAAGGTCTGGCAATGCAGGCTAGGAATGTCTTAAAGGAACACGCCGACTTATTGGGAATTTAGCTTATTCACGTTATTCAAGTCGATACATACCCTTCTCATCTCAGTGCGTGCTGTAAAGCTGTCTGACGTCTCCAGCGGCATCAGCCCATCACAGAACAGGCAGGTGACTGGTTCCAGTAATCCTGCTGCTCCGAATAAGTGACAAAATAACGCCAACATGTTCCTATTTATATGTTGTGATTTTTAGAGTCACAGCGTGTACAAAAAACAAACGTTAACATAAGACACAGCCATCTTCTAACCGTAAACAAACCGGGAACTATATTCTCAGGCGGAAGAATATAGTACTTGGGCAGAGTGATATGCTCGCAGCAAGCCTGTCTGAGAATATAGTTTATATTATATAGCACAATTCGGAGCAGTAGACTAGTTGGAACCAGTTACCTGCAGGATCTGTGCTGGGCTAAGCTAATGCTGGAGCCGTCAGACAGCGTTACAGCACGTACGGAGATGAGAAGGGTATGTATCGACTTGTCTTACTCTGGGGTTACGGTGAATAAGCTAAATACCCAATAAGTCGGCGTGTTCCTTTAAAGTATCTAACATAAGCCACCATGATCTACTGGTCATACCAGAGCAAGCAGTAGAACCCCTCGGTGTGTTTAATTGCTTAGTAATTGAACTTTTGATTCAATAGTTACAGTCCTACATTAGCAGGTGAAGGAATAAATCAACCAGCTTGAAATTAAGGAATGGAAGTGGTTTGTACATTTTGATTAAAGCAAATGATAAAAGATATGGAAAAGAAAGGTCTTGGGTCTCTAACTCACCTGTCAGTTTAAGGGTTGCTGAGCTACGCATATTGTAGATGTTCTCTCCGTCCTGAGTGTCACTGTGTTGCAGGGTGTTGATTGCCAGCAGGTGATCGGCCCATTTCTGAGCTGAAGCAGACAGCTCGCTGCTAAGGGTCATCTCGGGCGTGTTGTGCTTCAGCCTGTAGGCATTGTGGGTTTCCATGAACTCCTGCTGAAAGCTTGCATCTGTAGAGAAATCAATCGATATCAACTGATAAGTTTTTACTGCTTAGAGGAAACATGTCTTGTGCAATCACTGAGGCTGTTTTTTTTTTTTTTTAAACATTGTGGATGTACACAAGATGAATCCTGCCCTGTAATAATATACGATGGAAAATAATTCCTGAGCAAACAATGCACTAACCTGCCATTGTGCCTGTGGTTATGAAGGCTGAAATGAAATAAGAACAGAGTTTAAAATTACAAAATAACCCTCACCCTAAAAACACAAAAATACAGAGTGAAAAAATAACCATAAAATCAAATAAATGATTCCAAATTAAATTAAAAGTATGTATTGTTAGCGTGGCGGTGATGAAAGGAGAAATTTCATACAGTCATGACTGCAGTGATCTCCAGCACTTACCTGGTTCAGGGTCTGGAGGGATGTCCTGTGAAGATACAGTTCCCTTTGCTGTCTTGAAGTCAGTATTTATGAGCGAGACCTCTCCCTCCTCGTCGATGCGTAGGAGGAGACGGACCCCCAGCCCTTGCCTGTAATTATTTCACTGTGCTGCTTATCCTTTTTGAAAATGACTTGTTTTCAGGACATTCCACATCCCTTCACATGCGAATTCTGAAAGCCATTGGGAAAGGAATAATAATAGAGAAACAAGAGAAGGAGATAGGCGTGTTGCCAAAGAAAACATGTAATCAGAGAGCAGTGGTCCTGTCAAACAGGTTGTGGCCATGTCCCCTCCTGTAAAGAATCGATTCCTTTCTCATGCCCTCCAACAGCATCCGCCGAGTTGAGGCCTGAAATAAACATAGTCAAACAGAAGACTTCAAACACACATGGATTTCATCAAGTCACTAATAAAACAATACTTCTAGGCCCCATGCTTATGTTTACCACAAATCCAGCAAATGTCTTTCTAACCACAGTGACATGAGTTGCTCACCGCAATGCTTCACTGCAGAGTCCCACTATGAATATCACATCATCAGAAGTGACACTCTTATGTAGGTGTGATTTTGTGTCGCTAGTGCATTTTGACACCAACTGAAAAAGTTTGCCCTTCAGTAGAAGGGTTAAGGCTGTGTTGTCATCCAAACGTCATCCAACAACGCACACAGATAAAAGATGGAAATACTCAAGTACAGCACAGGTACTTCAAAAATGTACTTTAGTATAGTACTCGAGTAAACATAATTAGTTGCTTTCCACCACTGCATTTTTACATTACAACATGAGAATTTAGTTATAAAAAGCAGTCACACACACAAACACAACATCAAAAATATCAAAAAGTAGAACTTCTCAGAGGAACTGATGTCTTTTCACTTTGTTTCTTTTGCCGTTCATTCCAGCATAGTACCAGGCGCCAGTTTAGAGTTGGTATGAAGAACTTACCATATTTCTGTGCCGAAATATCGCTGAGATATTAACAGAAACATTGTTAAAGCATCGTTTTGGTACGGGGGTGCATCCTCAGACCTCTGAGAGTTAAAGCCAGCCTGTTTTGTAATCTGGTGTCATGGTTCACTTTGAGTGAAAAGGATGGATGGTAAGTATGGCAAGGCTTATGAAACACACAGACCGTCCCCACCCAGACAACGGCCATATAGGTCCATTCTGCAAGCTGCTTATAACGACCCACATTTACATTTGTTGTTAGGCGGCGACCTCTAAAGGCTGTAGTAATTATGGCATACGTACGGTGCAGGCGCGTAGTCAGCAATGGGTCGGGGCGGCACTGGCCCACCCACTTTACTCACTGGCCCGTCCAGACAAGTTTGATCAAAATACATTTTATTATGAAAAATATTCAAATGTATTTAAAAAAAAAAAATAAAATAGTAACAGAACTAGTTGTAAATTGTGTCTTCTCTTCTGATTAAAATGAAACAGTTTAAACCATAGAATAAGGATCAAACAATTAGGAAGCCTTCGGAACGTAGTTGGTTGCTGTAACAACAGGCAGACTCTTCGGGCTGCCTTCAGCAGCTAACATTAGCTATGTGGCTTTTTAGACAATGTACCATGGATGTGTTAAAGGGATACCGTTTGTTGAAATAGGGCTTATCACGGTCTCCCCTAGCTGTAGATAGGTGGGCCAGCGCAGAGAGGAGTTTGTTTGAGTGCTGGCCCTCAGAGGTAACATTAAGTAAAACGTGTTTCATGCTTATTGCGTTATTATTTAAGTAACCTAGTAACCTTCCTATATAGTAAGAAATGTTGAACACCGATGATGGCTTCTAGCTTTAACGCGTTTGTGTTTGCCCACATTAAATAAGATAACTTATCTGTGACGTAGTTTTTTCTTTTCTTTGATCCTGTCACTGCTGTGGACTCTATACGTCTAAAATAGGGTGACCCTTACCGTAAAGTGTTACCAGTGTTATTCTAACCAACAACACACACACACACACACACACACACACACACACACACACACACACACACACACACACACACACACACACACACACACAAATGTAATCTAATTTGATAGAGCAGCTCTCTTCATTCCGTATACAGTATTTCAATCAGGAGACTTCATTTCTGATATGTGATGATTTATTGTACATGTGCGTGAAATGTACAGTACAGTCTTTGGAGATTAGACACCACCATCATTTAAAAATTCTGATAAACTTTTAAAAAGGGGTAGGGCCGAAGTATGAACCCCCCGATGGAGTCTAGACACTGATGGTGGCGTGAGGAGCCTGAAGACCAATGCCAAAGGCCGCCGGGAGAGGCCAGCCGGAAGAGGACCCAGGAGCCGTGAGGGGCGAAGACCGGAGGAGCAGGGGAGGAGGAGGGTGGTGCTCGTATCCTGAAATGACAACTGAGCAGCAGAGAGAGAGACAGGTTTAAAACAGGGAAGTCGTGCAGTGATTGGCTCGTGAATTCCATGGCCGCTTCTGATTGGTTAAGACTAAAGTGAACACCTCTACAGCTGATCCATTCAGTGGAGTGAGGAGTGATTATGTTTAGGAAGTCATCCTGAAAGACTTTGCGCTCAGCTCCACTTGTTAGAGGAGTAAATTTACTACTGTGAAATTGCGCTCAGGTGTCAGCAAAATTGGCCCGTGTGATGAGTAGCGTCTTTAAGGTGGGAATGGTCATACGGTTCCTCTCGTCGGTCCATGTGTTGTTCATGAGCGAAAAGCTCTGCTCAATGGGAGCATTTGTGCCTGGCACATGGCAAAATTATCCCTTTGTTATATAGTGGCAGTGGAGAGAGATGGGGGATGACAAGCAGCAAAGGGCAGCAGGTTGGATTCGAACCCACGCCACTGCAAAGGACTCAGCCTACATGGGGCAAACGCTGTTACTGGGTGAGCTAGAGGCCACCCCAGAGACCTACATTTTTTAAACGGAATCTCCTTGCTTTTGAAATGCGCGAACATTTCCACCTAGAGGACCTAGAGGACTGATTAAAACGAGACACATAAGAAGAGGCATTGCGAAAATGTTTACAAATATACATCGTAAGGCTGGCTGCACAGATTATGCAGACACAGACCACTACGATTGACTGACACACACACACACACACACACACACACACAGAACACACACACTTTTTTTTTTTTATTATTAAAATCATACACTGTTAATGATGCGTTTTTTGTCATTGTATATGGGTTTAGTTGATGGACATTTGCTCGTCAATGTATTCTTTATGTTTTTTATTTCATGACTATTTACATTGTAGATTCTCACTGAAGGCATCAAAACTATAAATGAACACATATGGATTTATGTACTTAACAAAAAAGTGTGAAATAACTGAAAACATGTCTTATATTTTAGATTCTTCCAAGTAGCCACCCTTTGCTTTTTTATTAATAAGGGAAAAAATTCCACTAATTAACCCTGACAAGGCACACCTGTGAAATGAAAACCATTTCAGGTGACTACCTCATGAAGCTCATTGAGAGAACACCAAGGGTTTGCAGCGCTATCAAAAAAAGAGAATCTACAATGCAAATAGTCATGAAAATAAAGAAACACATTGAATGAGAAGGTATGTCCAAACTTTTGGCCTGTACTGTAATTGCTGACAACCGGGACAATTTCATAGTGGTTGGTGTAAACCGGGACATTTTAGTGTCCCAACAGGCTTATGTTGGGACTCGGGACACGTAACTCAGAATCAGGACTGTCTCGCTCAAACAGGGACGTCTGGTCACCCTAGCCCTCGTATTATGTTAAGGGTCAATTTGACCCATTTGCGTTTTTGTGTTGACCAAAATACTGGTTAACCTATCTTTTTCTTCATGAAATTGTATGACATTTCCTCATTTAGGGTCATGAACTTGTTCATAAAATCTGGACACACTGATGTGTAGTGGAATGTCTGTTCAGAGTTTGTATACAAAGATGATGTTGCGGGTCATTTTGACCCAGAGATTTTCAACACCCATTTAGGTGTGTGTGTGTGTGTGTGTGTGTGTGTGTGTGTGTGTGTGTGTGTGTGTGTGTGTGTGCGATGCTATTGACAATCTGGATTGTGAATTTTCCTATGATGAAGAGGATTCAGGGGACCAGTCTGGTGTAGTATACATTAGCTGAAAACAATGGGCAGCAATCATCCTCAACATGGACAGCTAAAGATGCTAACTTAAAATGGTCAACATCACCACACTGACGCCAAGGCAGACTGTCATCAAGATGACTCCAAGCCCCACAAGATTTTCTGCCACACTAGTTGATGATATTCAATCACCATTTCATCTCTTCATATCCCAACCAATAGAGAGTATCATAGTGGACATGACCAACTTGCAGGGGAGGTGTGTATTTCAAAAGAAATGGAAGCCACTGGATCAGATTGACTTGCATGCATACATTGAAATCCTAGTCCTGCTGCGTCCACAGCATCCACCCATGCTCTGCAGTGCCATGTTACATCCCGCAACACCCTGCTGTGATGTTCCTATGCACAGAGTAGTCAGGATCCGGTATTGGAGACTGCACTACTCAGTACGACACGATGTACCCTGCTATGACATGAACTTCCATGACTACCTCAAGGTCACTGTTCCATTATCTCTAATGTGACTATTGGTTGCCACTGTTCATCACACCCCCAACCGGCCCCGTCAGACACCGCCTACCAAGAGTCTGGGTCTGCCGAGGTTTCTTCCTAAAAGGGAGTTTTTCCTCACCACTGTCGCAACAGCCACTGATAATGCTTGCTCTTGGGGGAATTACTGTAATTGTTGGGGTTTTGGAATTTATAGAGTGTGGTCTAGACCTACTCTATCTGTAAAGTGTCTCGAGATAACTCTTGTTATGATTTGATACTATAAATAAAATAAAATTGAATAGTATTAGCTAGAGTGTACAAGTCAAAGGGAGAAGCAATTGTCAGTCTGTGGAATGATGAGAGTGGAAGGCCAATATTTCTAGCAACAATGTCTTTGGAGTCAATTCATACGAAAGCTTGGGTGTTCCACAACACCAGAGCTGGTTGAGTGAAAGAGACAAACTAGCTCAGATCAGAGATGTATGGGATGAATGGGTCAAAATTGTACCTGTCTTGTACAATCCTGGTCCCCATGTCACTGTAGATAAACACCTTGTTCCATTCAGGGGGCGCTGTCCCTTCTGACAGTACATGCCCAACAAGCCTGCCAAGTATGGCATCAAAATATGGGCATCCTAGGATGCCAAATCTAGCTACTATGCATGGAATATGCAAGTGTATACCGGAAATATTTTCACTAAATAATTGGTAAAAACAGTTTTGGGGGAAAAAATGTTTGTGATGAGGAAAAAAAGTTTGTTTTGAGTGTATTTACACTGTATGGGTCATTTTGACCCGTAACATCATCAATGTCATTTTTTTTCAACATAATACGAGGGCTAGTCTAAGATTCATTATATCTTTCATAATTCAAACAATTGGAAGTTTTCAGTCTTTGATTTTCTTTTACTGCTGGTAGCACATTTGCTGCTCATGATCTGACCTCTGACCATAGTCCTGAAGCAACAGTGCTGTTATAAATGCTACCTTGGTTACATTTTTCAAAACTAATCTAGTTGTAGTCTTGCAATGTGTGACCCTGCAAGATCCCCAGTCTTTACATATTATGTCTTTAACGTTAGATGTGAGATGGTTGTCTTTAGATGTGAGATGGTGTTAGACTTTTGGTGTTGACTTCCCTGGCGTCAAATGACGCCAGGGAAGTCAACACATGATTATGTTTGCAAGTGCCTTAGCTTGCTAATGCATAGGTAACATTAGCTAACTAAAAGCTAACTTGTCCTCTCTGGTAGGCAAAGGGCACTGTAATAAATTTCATGTTAGTTTAACTTGGAAATGCAAGTTCCCCTGCTGCCTTGAAAATCGAAGTTCACTCAACTTGAAGACTGCCTTTGTTTCTGCCTTAGAAATTAAAGTTAATGATGTTGATGTAACTACAGTGTTCTAATTTTGTTAAAATTGTTCTTTTAGTTGATTTAACTTTGTATTACTTGGTTTAACTTCATACTTTAAGTTAAAACAAATAATTTATTTTCTTTAATAGTATAACAGACTGCTTTATTTCAACTCACAGTGTCAAGTTAAAACAACATAACGACATTTATAGTGGAAATAGCCTGGGTGCTTGGGTGGGGCCGCCCCAGGGTCCTGTGCAAAATACTGATCTTACATCACTTAATTAATTAATTTATTGTGTCCATGCTTTAACTTTGCTGTGGAAGCAAGAGAAGAAGTTATTTTAAACTCGAAAGGCAACTCTTTTTTGTTGCAACTGATAACTTAACTTACATACCCAAGTTCAATCAACACATACATTTTTTTAAATACTCAACCCAGTGAATAAATGCAAGTTTAACTTTCAAAAACTCATAAAGTTGAGTTCAAAATCCACAACTTGTATACGCTTGTTCAGTTAAAAATAAGAAATAAGTGGACATAACTAAATGGGTCTGTAATATTTTACAGTGTACTAAAATGAGCCCTTGGCATGCATAAATCTAATGATTTAAGGAAGCTACAGGCGCTTCATGTTAGAACACAACATGAGCGGTTCAGTCCTTAGTTGCATATTGTGGCGCAAATTGTTTTCCCCTCCAGTGATGTCTCTATTCTTACTTTTTATCTCCATAATCCAATGTAAAACGTAGAGTGGATTGTAGAATGTTTTTTCTGTTAAAAGGAAAAACGAGGCGTAGACATGATTTTTTTATGTGTGACAATCTGCTATCCAAAATCACATAAGCACTTCTAATGTTGCACTGTATTAGGTTTCCATTAAGGAAATTCATCAGAACAGGAAAATGAAACCTTTGTCCTTGGCAGGCTATACCAGTTATTCAAACTGCCCTTCCTGGATCTTATCACTTCAGTGGTACCTGAAATAACACGCCCATTCCATGTAATTTCAGCCTAAACGCCTGATATGGATGGGGAAGTTACTGTCTGTTGTCTAGGCCGTCACTGTTGTATTGTGCTTTCATTTTCCACAGAAACTGTGATAACATTCTTTCATTTTTCTTTTTGGTTCCTGGGAAGTCAATGTTTTACATTC